>NW_007260356.1:1187-11875 GCF_000164805.1 Carlito syrichta
AGTACAAACCGAAATTAAAGGATTTAGTTTCATTTATATGAAGACTGCTATTACCCACGTTCACGCCTCCAATCCCTGATTCTGCTTTAGCCGTCAGCAAGATGCCCTGTAGAGTTTCAGGACTGAGGACTCGTATAACCCAGATTCCTTATTTTTAGAGACAGCCATGCACTTGACTGTATATGAGTATTCCCTTTCCCAGATACATGCATTGAAACCCTGATGCTTGTTTAGACCTCAGGAACACGCCATGCAGTTTTTTTGGGTATTGAGAACACATGTCACACTAATTCCTTATTCTGTCTTACAAAAAGTCCGTGAAGTTGCCTGTATATGAGTATTTCATTTCCCTAGATTATGCTTCAAAAACCAAAATTCGTGTTTAGGCCTTTACAAGAAACACTGATGTTTGTTTGGGGATTGCTGACACGTGTAAACCAGAATCCTTATTGTTCCTTAGCCATAGACAGTGCAGTGTCCTGTATAAGAGGACACCCATTATCCAGATTCCTACTGAGAAAATCTGATTGATGGCTATCATTAGCAAGATGCTCTGTAGGTTTTTCTGATGGAGGACTCGTGTAACCAAGACTCCTTATTCTTCCATAGCAACAGGTGGTGTTGTGTTCTGTCCCTGAGACTCCCATTAATGAAATTCCTATTTCATTCTCAGCAAGACCCTGAGACATTTCCTGGTGACCTAGAATTCCAGTTGCTTGGATAGCAAGAGAAAGACTCCCATAAATTTCTTGTGGAATTGAACCCCAAGATTCCGGGTTTCTTTTGAAAAGAAACGCTAAAAATGTGGAAAAAATAGAAACCCAGATTGCTGAATAACCTTTTCAAGAGAACTTGTCGATTTAGGCGACTGAGAACACCAAGAATCACATTGCCTTTCCGTTCTCAGGAAGATGACCTGACTTTCCCCGTCGATGTGGATTCCAAAACTTTGTATACAAAAATGCAAATTCCCAGATGTTTTTTAGTGAGGTAGAATCCGTAATTCCTGGTTACATTTTAATAATTCATACTAAATATGTGACAATTGCAAATTTTCGGCCTCTCTCGAAATAAAAGTACAAACGGAAATTTAATGATTACCAAGTTCACATTAAGACCAGAGTTACATTCAATATGGCAAGAAAATAATTTTGTTCCGGGAATCTGGCCTTAAGTACAGAGGAACCTAAGGGATTGTCCTACCAGATAACCATTTGCAATTAACAAGAGGACCAGAAATATCCTGTGGATCTGTAATGAGAGATTTAGCATATCCACGGAGCATGTAGCTCTGAAAAATGGAAGGATCCTGAAAACCAGATTGGTGATTAACACTTATCAAGAGGCCCTGTAGATTCCGGTTAAGGAGAACTCGTAGAACTGGATTTCCTTTTTGTTCTCAGCAGGATGCCCTGATTTTCCCTGTTGATGTGGATTCCAAACTCTGTGTACAAAAAGACAGATGTCCAGAATTTTCCTATGGACGTGGAATCCATGATTCTTGGTTACCTTTAAAAATACGTACTAAACATGTGGCAACTTCGAAACCCTTTTTCCATCTCAAACTAAAAAGAGTAACGGAAGTGGAAGGATACAGGGTTCACCTTAAGACCAGAGTTACATCCAAATATGGCAAGAAGATTCTCTTTGTGCTGGAATCTGGCCTTAGTTTTCTGAGGAACCTAATGGACTTGGAGTGCCCGATACACATTTACAACTTTCAAGACGACCAGAATGTTGCTGGAGTCCTGAATGACGGATTCGTAATATCCACATGCTATATTGCTCCAAAGTATTTGGGGAGCTCGAGCCCTCTTTCTTGTTTCTCCCATAGCAGGCATCATGGAAATTTTATGGATAGAGGATTCGTACAACAAAGACTCTTTATTCTGTTTTAGTTAGAGGCCGTATAGTGTCATTTATATGAGGGTTCTCTTTCCCTAGATGCCTGTTTCAAAACCCTGATTCTTGATTAGCCCTTAGTAAGACGCCATGTAGATTTTTTGACAGAGGAACAGTGGAAAACAGAATTATTCTTTTTTCTTAGCAAGAGGCCATGCAGATTCCTGTATATGAGGACTGCTCTTACCCACATTCATGCCTCGAATCGCTAATCCTTCCTTAACCGTCAGCAAGATGCGCTGTAGAGTTTCAGGACTGGGACTTGTATAACCCAGATTCCTTATTTTTAGCAACAGTCGTGCAGTTGCCGGTATATGAGTCCTAGTTTTCCCAGAAAAATGCGTCGAAAACCTGATGCTTGTTAGGACTTTAGGAAGACGCAGTGTAGTTTTTTGGGGATTGAGAACACATGTCACCCAGATTCCTTTTTCTTTCTTAGGAAAAGTCTGTGCAGTTACCTGTATATGAGGATTTCATATTCCTAGATTATGCTTAAAAAACCCAAATTCGTGTTTAGCCCTTAGCAAGACACCCTGAGGTTTTTTTGGAATTGTGGACACGTGTAATCCATATTCGTTGTTCTTCCTTAGCAATAGACACTGCAGATTCCTGTGTATGAGGGCACCCATTATCCAGATTCCTACTCCCAAAACCTGATTGGAAGTTATCTGTTAGCAAGATGCTCTGTAGGTTTTGGGATGGAGGACTCGTGTAAATAAGATTCCTTATTCTTCTAGAGCAACAGGTAGTATAGTGTTCTGTATATGAGGACCACCACTATTGAAATTCCAGCTTCATTCTCAGAGACATGCCGAGGCATTTCCTGTTGACCTAGAATTCCATTTGCTTGGATATCAAGAGAAAGACTCACATAAAGTTCTTGTGGAATTGGAATCCAAGATTCCTGGTTCTCTTTTCAAAAGAAACACTAAAAAATGGCGACATGGTATCCCATATTACGGATTAAACCTTATCAAAAGAACTTCTAGATTTCAGTGATTGAGAACTCCAAGAACCGGTTCCCTTTCCGTTCTCAGCAAGATGCCCTGATGTTCCCTGTCTATGTGGATTCCAACAATCTGTATACAAAAATGCAGATTACCAGAAGTTTCCTAGGGACGTGGAATCCATGATTCCTGGTTACATATTAATAATTAGTATTAACTATTTGGCTACTGCAAAACCATTGGACTCTCCCCAAATAAAAGCAAACACGGAAATGTAAGGTTTACCAAGTTCATCTTAAGACCAGTGTTACACCAAATACGGCAAGAAGATACTTTTGTTCCGGGAATCTGGCCTGGGTTGTCCCAAGGAACCTAAGGGACATGTACTACCAAATACCCGTTTACAACTCTCAAGGAGACTGGAATGTTGCTGGAGTCTTGAAATGACCGATTCATAATAACCACAAGCCAAATATTTCCGAAACATGAGACGAGCTCGAAGCCCTTATCCGTGTTTATCCCGTAGCAAGACACATTGAGGATTTCTCGCATTGGAGACTAGTGTATCAGAGATTCCTTATTTTTCCTTAGTGAGGTGCTGTGTATTGTTCAGTATATGAGGGCTCCGTTTCCCCAGAATTCTGTTTGGAAACCCTGATTCTTGTTTAGCCCTTAGCAAGATGTCATATAGGTATTGTGATGGAGGAACCGTGTTAACAAGTTTCTTATTTCTCCTTAGCAAAGAGATCATGTAGACTCTGTATATGAGGCCTGCTATTACCTATTTTGCAGCTTTTAAATCCTGATTCTTGTTTAGCCCACAACAGATTGCCTATTGAGTGTTAGGACTGAAGACTGCTATAACCCTGATTGTTTTTCAACCTTGTCAAGGGGCCGTTTAATTTCCTGAATATTAGGACTCTCCTAAATTGATCCTGATTCGAAACTATGAATCTTTTTAAACCATTCCAAGATGCCCTGTAGAGTTTTGGGATTGAGGACTCGTGTAACCCAGATTCCTCATTCTTTCTTACACAAAGGTCAAGTAGTTGCCAGTATATAAGGACTCCATTTACCAACATTCATGCTTAAAACACCCTGATTCGTGTTAGACGATAGCAAGATGGCCTGAAGTTTTTTGGGATTGAGGACACGAGTAACGCAGATTCCTAAGTCTTACTTAGCAATAGGCAGTGAAATTTCCTGTATGTGAGGACTCCCATTACCCGGATTCCTACTTCAAAAACCTGATTCCTGGTTACCTCTGAGGAAGACGGCCTGTAATTTTTGGAATTGAGGTCTCATGTAACAAAGATTCCTCATACTTCCTTAGCAATATATCGTGTAGTTTCCTGTATATGACGACTTCCATTACCCAGATACCTGTTTCACTCTGGTGGATGCCGAGACAGTTCCTGGTGACCTAGAATTCCAGTTGTTTTGATATCAAGAGAAAGACTCCCATAATGATCTTTGAGAACTGGAATCCACGATTCCTGATTCCTCTTCACAAGACCTACACAGATTGTGGAATCATCAAAACACAATAACCCAATTCCGACCTATCTGCCCACAAGAATTTTCTTTGAGGTTACCTGAATCGAGGGATTTTGTACCAATATGCCTTTTTGTTCTGGGGAACATGATTATCGTCGTAGATGTTCCTAGGACACAAAAGTATTTGTAGGGCCAGATCTTGATTAAAACTAACAAGAGCACCAGACAGTTCCTGTGGATTTTTAATGACAGATTTAGCAAATCCACTGAGCAAGTATCTCTGAAAAATGTAGGGACCCAAAAGCCCAGATTGATGATTAAACCTTATCAAGAGGCCCTGTAGATTCCGTTTAATGAAAACTCTTAGAACCGGATTTCCTTCTCGTTCTCAGCAAGATGCCCTGATTTTCCCTGTTGATGTGGATTCCAAACACTGTATACAAAAAGACAGATGCCCTGAAGTTTCCTAGGGACGTGGAATCCATGATTCCTGGTTACATTTTAAAATACATACTAATCATTTGTCAACTGCATAACCGTTGTCCACTCTCAAAATTAAAAGGAAAACGGAAAAAGAAGGATTACAGGGTTGACCTTAAGACCAGAGTTACATTCAAATATGGCAAGAAGATTCGTTTTGTTCTGGAATCTGGCCGTAATTGTTCAGAGGAACCTTATGGACTTGGAGTGCCCGATATCCGTTTACAACTTTTAAGAGAATCAGAATGTTAATGGAGTCCTGAAATGATCGATTCGTAATATCCGAATGCTAAATTGCTCCAAACCATTTGGGAAGCTCAAAGCCGTGTTTCTTGTTTGTTCCATAGCCCAAACCCTGGTAATTTTTGGATTGAGGACTCGTAGAAAAATGATTCTTTGTTCTTCCTTAGTTAGAGGCTGTGCAGTGTCCATTATATGAGAACTCTCTTTCCTTACATTCCTGTTTGAAACCCTGATTTTTGTTTAGCCCTTAGTAAGACACCATGTAGATTTTTTGATAGACGTATTTCGTAAACAGATTTTTTCTTTTTTCTTAGTAAGTGGCCATATAGTTTCCTGTATATGAGGACTGGTATTACCCAAAATCCTGCCTCCAATCCCTGATTCTTCCTTAGCCATCAGCAAGATGCCCTGTAGATTTTCAGGACTGAGGACTCGTATAACCCAGATTCCATATTTTTAGCAACAGCTGTGCAGTTGCCTGTATATGATTACTTTCTTTCCCATATACATGCGGTGTAAGCCTGCTGCTTGTTTAGACCTTAGGAAGACGCCGTGTAGTTTTTTGGGGGTTCAGGACACAAGTCACCCTGATTCCTTATTCTTACTTAGGAAAAGTCCGTTCAGTTGCCTGTATATGAGCATATCATTTTCGTTGATTATGCTTCAAAAACCCAAATTCGTGGTTAAACCTTAGCAAGACACCCTGAAGTTTTTTTGCAATTAAGGACACGTGTAAACCAGATTCCTTATTCTTCCTTAGCAATGGATAGTGCAGATCCCTGTATCCAAATTCCATTATCCAAAACTTCGAAATCCTGATTGATGGTTATCTCTTAGCAAGGGGCTCTGTACGTTTTTGGGATGGAGGACCCTTTCAAGGGGCCGTGTATTTTTCTGTATATTAGGACTCTCATTACATAGATCCTGCCTCGAAACTATGATATATTTTTAGCCCTTTCCAAGATGCGCTGTAGATTTTTGGGAATGAGGACTCATGTAACCCGGATTCCTCATGGTTTCTTAGCAAAAGGTCAAGTAGTTGCCTATATATAAGGACTCCATTTCCCCAGATTCATGCTTAAAACACCCTGATTCGAGTTTAGCCCGTAGAAAGACGACCTGAAGTTTGTTTTGGATTGAGGTCACGAGTAACAAAGATTCCTTATTCTTACTTAGCAATAGGCAGTGAAGTTTCCTGTAGGTGAGGACTCCCATTACCCAGATTCCTACTTCAAAAACCTGATTCATGGTTACCTCTGAGGAAGATGGTGTGTAGTTTTTGGGATTGAGGACTCATTTAACCAAGATTCCTTATACTTCCTTAGCAATATGACGTGTAGTTTCCTGTATATGACGACTCCCATTACCCAGCTTCCTACTTCACACTTCAGGATCCCGAGACAGCTCCTGGTTACTGAGAATTCCCATTGTTCAGATAACAAGAGAAAGACTCCCATAATGTTCTTTAGGAACTGGAATCCAAGATTCTTGGTTCCCCTTCACATGAACACCACAAAATGTGGAATCTTCACAACCCAACATCCCAATTCCGAACTGCCCACCCACAAGAATTTTCTGTAGTTTGAGGTCACCTGAATCGACAGATTTTGTACCAATATGCCTTTTGATTCTGGGGAACAAGATTATGGTCGTAGATATTCCTAGGACACCAAAGGATTTGTAGGGCCAGATCCTTGATTTACAACTAACAAGAGGACCAGAAAGTTCCTGTGGGTCTGTAATGACAGACTTAGCGTATCCACGGAGCAAGTAACTCTGAAAATATAGGGACCCTGACACCCAGATTGCTGTTTAATCCTTATCAAGAGGCCCTGCAGATTCCAGTTAAGGAGAACTCCTAGAACTGGATTTCCTTTTCGTTCTCAGCAAGATGCCCTGATTTTCGCTGTTGATGTGGATTCCAAACTCTGTGTACAAAAAGACAGATGTCCACAAGTTTCCTAGGGACGTGCATTTCATGATTCTTGGTTTCCTTTAAAAATACGTATTGATATTTGGCAACTGCAAAACTTTTTTCCCCTCTCAAACTGAAAAGAGTAACGGAAGGGGAAGGATTACAGGGTTCACCTTAAGACCAGAGTCACATCCAAAAATGGAAAGAAGATTCTTTTTGTGCTGGAATCTGGCCTTAGTTTTTCGGAGGAACCTAACGGACTTGGAGTGCCCAATACCCGTATAAAACTTTCAAGAGGACCAGAATGTTGCTGGAGTACTGAAATGACCGATTTGTAATATCTGCATCCGAAATTGCTCCAAAATATTTGGGGAGCTCCAGCCCTGTTTCTTGTTTGTCCCATAGCAGACACCATAGGAATTTTATGGATAGAGGTCTAGTACAAATGATTCTGTATTCTGTTTTAGTTAGAGGCCGTGTAGTGTCCTGTGTATGAGGATTCTCTTTCCGTAGATACCTGTTTCGAAACCCTGATTCTTGTTTAGCACTTCGTAAGACGCCATGTAGATTTTTTGATAGATTAACCATGGAAAACAGATTTCTTCCTTTTTCTTAGCAAGAGGCCATGTAGTTTCCTGTATATGAAGACTGCTATTACGCACATTTATGCGTCGAAACCATGATTCTTCTTTAGCCGTCAGCAAGATGCCCTGTAGAGTTTCAGGACTGAGGAATCGTGTAACCCAGATTCCTTATTTTTAGCAATAGTCATGCAGTTGCCTGTATATGAGTACTCCCTTTCTCAGACACATGCGTCAAAAACCTGATGCTTGTTAGGACCTTAGGAAGACACCGTGTAGTTTTTTGGGGATTGAGAACACATGTCACCCAAATTCTTTATTCTTTCTAAGAAAAGTCTGTGCAGTTGCCTGTATTTGAGGATTTCATTTTCCTAGATTATGCTTCAAAAACTCAAATTCCTGTTTAGCCCTTAGAAAGTCACACTGAAGTTTTTTTGGGGGATTGCGGACACGTGTAAACCAGATTCCTTATTCTTCCTTTCCAATAGACACTGCAGTTTTCTGTGTGTGAGGTCACCCATTATGCAGATTCTTACTCCCAAAACCTGATTGGAAGTTATTTATTAGCAAGACACTCTGTTGGTTTTTGGGATGGAGGACTTGTGTGACTAAGATTCCTTCTACTTCTAGAACAACATGTCGTATAGTGTTCTGTATATGAGGACCCCCATTAATGAAATTCCTGCTTCATTCTCAGACCCATGCCGAGGCATTACCTGTTGACCCAGAATTCCAGTTGCTTGGATATCAAGAGAAAGACTCCCATAAAGTTCTTGTGGAATTGGAACCCAAGATTCCTGGTTCCCTTTTCAGAAGACACACTAAAAATGTGGTGACATACAAGCCCATATTGCTGATTCAACCTTATCAAGAGAACTTCTAGATTTAGGCGATTGAGAACTCCAAGAACTGGATTCTCTTTCCGTTCTCAGCAAGATGCCCTGATGTTCCCTGTGTATGTGGATTCCAAAACTCTGTATACAAAAGTGCAGATTCCCAGATGTTTCCTAGGGACGTGGAATCCATGATTCCTGGTTACATTTTAATAATTCATACTAAATATTTGGCAACTGCAAAACCATCGGCCTCTATCCAAATAAAAGTACAAACAGAAATTTAATGATTACCAAGTTCATCTTAAGAACAGGGTTACATCCAAATACGGGAAGAAGATACTTTTGTTCCAGGAATCTAGCCTGAGTTGTCCCGAGGAACCTAAGGGACTTGTACTACCAGATACCCATTTGCGATTCTCAAGAAAACCACAATGCTGCTGGAGTCCAGAAATGACTGATTCATAATACCCACAAGCCAAATATCTCTGAAACATGAGATGAGCTCGAATCCCTGGTTCTTGTTTAACCCGTAACAAGACCCACTGAGAATTTTTCGTACTGGAGACTAGTGTATCATAGATTCCTGATTTTTCCTTAGTGAGGGGCCATGTAGTTTCCAGTATATGAGGACTCCATTTCCCCAGAAAACTGTTTGAAAACCCTGATTGTAGTTTAGCCCTTAGCAAGATGTTATGTAGACATTTTGATGGAGGAACCGTGTAAAACAGGATTCTTATTTCTCCTTAGCAAGAGATCGTGCAGATTCTGTATATGAGGTCTGTTATTACCTATGTTGCACTTTCTAAATCCTGATTCTTGTTTAGCCCACCGCAGATTGCTTGTCGATTTTTATTACTGAAAACTGCTATAACTCCGATTCTTATTTTCCTGTATATTAGGACTCTCATTGCATAGACCCTGCTTCGAAACTATTATTCTTTATTAGCCCTTTCAAAGATACCCTGTAGATATTTGGGATTGAGGACTCATGTAACCCAGATTCCTCATTCTTTCTTAGCAAAAGGTGAAGTAGTTGCCTGTATACAAGGACTCCATTTCCCCAGATTCTTGCTTAAAACACCCTGATTCGTGTTCAGCCCATAGAAAGACGGCCTGAAGATTTTTTGGGATTGAGGACATGAGTAACACAGATTCCTTATTCTAACTTAGCAATAGGCAGTGAAGTTTATTGTATGTGAGGACTCCCATTACCCAGATACCTACTTCAAAAACTGATTCGTGGTTACCTCTGAGGAAGACGACGTGTAGTTTTTGGGATTAAGATCTCAGGAAACCAAGATTCCTTATACTTGCTTAGCAATATGACGTGTAGTTTACTGTATAGGACGACTCCCATTACCCAGCTTCCCGCTTCCCTCTGCAGGATGCTGAGACAGTTCCTGGTGACCGAGAATTCCCATTGTATGGATATCAAGAGAAAGACTCCAATAATGTACTTCGGGAACTGGAATCCAAGATTCCTGATTCCCCTTCACATGACCTCCCCAAAATATGGATTCTTCAAAACGCAACATCCCAAATCCGACCTGCCCATCCACAAGAATTTTCTGTAATTTGAGGTCACCTGAATCGAGAGATTTTGTACCAATATGCCTTTTGATTCTGGGGAACATGATTATGGTCGTAGATGTTCCTAGGACACAAAGGATTTGTAGGGCCAGATCCTTGATTACAATTAACAAGAGGACCAGAGTTCCTGTGTATCTGTAATGGCTGATTTAGCGTTTCCACGGAGCAAGTAGCTCAGAAAAATGTAGGTTTCCTGAATCCCATATGGGGATTAAACCTTATGAAGAGGCCCAGTAGATTCCAGTTAATGAGAACTCCTAGAATTGGATTTCCTTTTCGTTCTCAGCAAGATGCCCTGATTTTCCCTGTTGATGTGGATTCCAAACTCTGTGTACAAAAAGACAGATGTCCAGAAGTTTCCTAGGGACGTGGAATTCATGATTCTTGGTTACCTTTAAAAATACGTACTAAAACTTAGACAACTTCAAAAACCTTGTCCCCTCTCAAAATAAAAAGAGAAACGGAAGGGGAAGGATTTCAGGGTTCACCTTAAGACCAGGGTTACATCCAAATAAGGCAAGAAGATGTTTTTAGTGCTTGAATCTGGTCTTAGTCTTTCCGAGGAACCTAACGGACTTGGAGTGCCTGATATCCGTTTACAACTTTCAAGGGGACCAGAATGTTACTGGAGTCCTGAAATGACCGATTCGCAATATCTGCATGATAAATTGCTCTGAAATATTTGGGGAACTCGGAA
>NW_007260356.1:11925-12312 GCF_000164805.1 Carlito syrichta
TTTTTTGGGTATTGAGAACACATGTCACACTAATTCCTTATTCTGTCTTACAAAAAGTCCTTGAAGTTGCCTGTATATGAGGATTTCATTTCCCTAGATTATGCTTCAAAAACCAAAATTCTTGTTTAGGCCTTTACAAGAAACACTGTATAAGAGGACACCCATTATCCAGATTCCTACTGAGAAAATCTGATTGATGGCTATCATTAGCAAGATGCTCTGTAGGTTTTTCTGATGGAGGACTCGTGTAACCAAGACTCCTTATTCTTCCATAGCAACAGGTGGTGTTGTGTTCTGTCCCTGAGACTCCCATTAATGAAATTCCTATTTCATTCTCAGCAAGACCCTGAGACATTTCCTGGTGACCTAGAATTCCAGTTGCTTGGA
>NW_007260357.1:0-11243 GCF_000164805.1 Carlito syrichta
TAAACTAGGTGACATCTTGCCAGCCAGCTGTCTAGCCAGCCGACAACTAGCAGGCTACGTAGGAAGCCAAATGCATAGTCATCTGATTTAACTTGGTGACTAAACTAGCTAGCCAGTTGGCTCGACAGCTGACATAACCAGCTAGCTACCTATCTAGCAAGCTGGCTAGCCAGCTGACTTAAATAGCTCTCTACCTCTCTATCCACCTGGATAGCAAGTGACTTTACTAGCAGTCTTAATTAGCTAGCCAGGTGGCTAGGCAATACTCTTAACTATGTCACTTACTAGCTAGAGAGCTGGCTAGACAGCTGACTTAACTAGCTGTCTTAACTTGCTGTCCTGTTTTCTAGCCAGTTGTATTAACTTGCTTGCTACTTAGCTAGTCAACTGGCTATCCAGCTGAATTAACTATGTGACTTTTCTAGCTAGCCAACTGTCAATCCAGGTGACTTAACTAGCAATCTACCTAGCTAGCCAGCTGGCAAGTCCGCTGAGTTAACTAGGTGACTTAACTAGCTAGCAAGCTGACTAGACAGCTGACATAACTAGCTAGCTGCCTAGCTAGACAACTGGCTAGCCAGATGACTTAATTGCCTAGCTACATAGCTAGGCAGTAGGCTAGTCTGCTGACAAAATAGCTGACTCACCAAAGTAGACAACTGACTAGCCAGCAGACTTAACTAGATAGCTACCTAGACAGCTGGATAGCTAGGTGACTTACATAGCTAACAAAACTAGAGACCGAATGGCTAGCCAGCTGACTTAACTAGCTACCTACCTACATAACTTACTTGCTTGCAAGCTGTCTTATCTACCTAACTACCTAGCTATCCTGCTGTGCAGTGAGTCGTGTTAATTATGTGATTTCACTAGTTAGCCACCTGGCTAGCCAGCTGACTTAAAGCTATCTATCCTGCTTGGTACATGGCTCTCCAACTGACTTAACTAACAGACTTAACTAGCTAACCAGATGACTTAAATAGCTGACTTAACTAGCTAGTTACCTAGATAGTCAACTGACAACTAGCAGATTCAACTTGCTAGCTACCTAGCTAGCTATCATATAGCAAGCTGACTTAACTAGCTAGCTAGTTGACATATCAAGCTGACTTGACTAGCTAGCTACCTAGCTACCCAGCTGACTTAACTAGCTGAAATAATTAGCTAGCCAGATGGCTACACATCCATTGTAACAAGATTTTTAACTAGATAGTCAGCTGGCGAGACAACTGATTTTATGAGCTGACTTAACTAGCTAGCCAGCTGATTAGCTAGCTGTCTAAACTAGCTGACTTAACTAGCTGGTCAGCTGTCTAGCCAGGTGAGTTTATTGCCTACCTAACTAGACAGCCAATAGCCTAGTCAGCTGACTTAACTAGCTGACTTAACGAAGTATCCAAGTGGATAACCAGCACACATAACAAGCTAGCTACCTAGATAGACACCTGGATAGCCAGTTGACTAAAACTAGCTGCCATAACTAGACGCTTGATGGCTAGCCAGCTGACTTAACTAGCTATCTACCTATATAGCCCACTGGCTTGCCAGCTGACTTAAGTACTTAACTACCTAGCTAACCTGCACGCCAGCCAGCTGACTTAACTAGTTGACTTAACTAGCTAAACAGCTGGCAGCCCATCTGAACTAACTAGCTTAACCAGCTAGCAAGCTGGTTAGACTTCTGTCTTAATGTGCTGACTTAACTAGCTACTCAACTGGTTAGCCAGCTGACTAAACTAGCGGAATTAACTACTGTCCAGCTGGCTAGACAGCTGATTTAATTGCCTAGTTATCTAGGTAGACAGCATCCGTGCCAGCAGACTTAACTAGCTGACATAACTAAGTAGCCAGCTAGCTGGTCAACACACAACTAGCTCTCTACATACCTAGACAGCTGAATAGCCAGCTGACTTAAGTAGCTGACATAACTGGATAGCCTGATGGCTAGCAAGCTGACTTAACTAGCTACCTACCTACATATCCCTCTGTCTTGCCAGTTGACTTAATAACCTAACTACCTAGCTAATCTGCTGGCCAGCGAGCTGACTTAACTAGATGACTTAACTACCTAGTCATCTGGCTGGCCAGCTGACTTAACTAGATAGATACCCTAATAGGCATCTGGCTAGCCAGCTGACTTAACTAACTGACTTAACTAGTTAATGAGTTGACTTAACTAGGTGACTTAACTAGCTAGCTACCTAGCTAGCCAACTGACTTAACTATCTGACTTAATTAGCTAGCTACCTAGCAACCCAGCTTGCTGGCAAGCTGACTTAAGTTGCTGACTCAACCAGCTAGCCGGAAGGCTAGTCAGTTGGCTTAACTACCTGACTCAACTAGATAATCAGCTGGCTGGCCAGTTGAACAAATTAACTGACTTAACCTGCTAGCTAGCAGTGTAACCAGCTGACTTAACTAGCTAGCTACATAGCTATCCAGATGGGAAGAAAGCTGAATTAAGTAGCTGACTTAAATATCTAGCCAACTGGATAGGCAGCTGACTTAACTAGCTTGCTACCTAGCTATACAGCTGGATAGCCAGCTGAGTTAATTAGTTGACATAACCAGTTAGCCACCTGGCTAGTCAGCTAAAACCACTAGTTGACTTAACTAGTTAGCCAGCTACCTAGCCATCTGAATTAACTAGCCCTCTACCTAGGTAGCTAGCAGGCTAGCCAGTTGACTTAATGAGCTGTCTTATTTAGCTAACCTGCTGGCTAGCCAAAAGACTTAACTGGCTTGCTATCTAGCTAGCCAGCTGACTAGCCAGCTGACTAAACTAGCTGACTTAATAGCTTGCCTGCTTGCTAGTCAGCTGAATTTACTACCTTGCTATATTGCTAGTCAGCTGGATAGCCAGCTGAGTTGACTAGGTGACTTAACTAGCTAGCCAGCTGTCTAGACAGTTGATTTAATTAGCAAGCTACCTTGATAGCCAGCTTGCTAGGCAGCTGACTTTACTAGGTTTCTCAATGAGCTAGCAAGCAGACTAGACATCTGACTTAACAATCTAGCAACTTAGCTAGCCAGGTGTCTAGGCAAGTGATTTAACTTGGTGACTTTACTAGCTAGACAGCTGGCTAGCAGGCTGACCTAACTACCTAGCTACCTAGCTAGCCAGCTTGATAGCCAGCTGTCTTAACTAGCTAGCTACATTTGTAGACTGCTGCCTTGTCAGTTGACTTAAGTACCCAGCTACCTAGCTAACCAGCTGGCTACTGAGCTGATTTAACTAGTTTGCTTAACTAGCTAGCTAACTAGCTAGCCAGCTGACTTGACTAGGTACCTTCCCAGCTAGACAACTGGCTAGCCAGCTGACTTAAATTGCTGACTTAACTAGATAGCAAGCGGACTTACCTAACTTACTTAACCAGCTAGGTACATAGCTTGACAGTTGAGTTAACTAGCTTTCTTAAGCATCTAGCTATCTAGCTAGCCAGCTGCCATAACTAGCTGACTTAACTAGCTACCCAGCTGATATAACTAGCTGACTTATATAGCTAGCTTCCTAGCCAGCCAGCTGAATTAACTAGCTGAAATAACTAGCTGACCAGATGATTAGGCATCTAACTTAACTAGCTTTTTAACTAGCTAACCAGCTGGCTTAATGAGTTGACTTAACTACCTAGCCTGCTGGTTGCCAGCTGACTTGATGAGTTGACTTAAATACCTAGCCTGCTGGTTGCCAGCTGGATTAAATAGCTGACTTAGCCAGCTACTCAGCTGGCTACCCAGCTGATTGAACTAGCTGGCTACCTATCTAGCCAGCTGGATAGCCAGCTTACTTGCCTTGCTGACTTAAGTTAGCAAGCTGACTAGCCAGCTAACTAATCTGGCTAACTACCTACCTAGCCAGCAGGATAGCCAGCTGACTTAACTAGGTGAATTAAACAGCTAGCCTGCTGGATAGCAAGCTGACTATTCTTGCTCACTACCTACCTACCCAGTTGGCTAGACAGATGACTAAACTAGATGATTTAACCAGGTAGCCTATTGGCATCCCAGCTGACTTAACTCGCAGTCATCACTATCTAGCCAGGTAGCTATCTAGCTTACTTAACTATCTAGTTACCTACCTTGCCAGTTGGTTTTCCCGTTCTATTAACTAGCTGAATTACCAGCTAACCAGCTAGCTAGCCCACTGACTTAACTAGCTCGCTACCTAGCTAGTCAACTGCCTTAAATTGTTAGCTACCTAGCTAGCTACCTAGCTAACAATCTGACTTAGTTAGCAGGCTAGCAATCTAGCTGATTTAACCAGCTGGCTGACTAGTTATCTTACTCGTTTTCTAATGTGCTAGCTAGGTGACTTAATCATCTGACTTTACTCATTAGCTAACAAGCTAGCTAGCTGACACAACCAGCTGACTTAACTCGTTAGCTAACTAGCTAGCTAGCTGACTCATCCAGCTGACTTAACTCATTAGCTAACTAGCTAGCTAGCCTACTCAACCATCTGAATCACCTGGTTTGCTAACTAGCTAGCTATCTGACTCAACCAGCTGATTTAACCCGTTAGTTAACTAGCTAACTACCTGACTCAACCTGCTGATGTAACCCATTAGCACACTAGCTAGCTAGATGCATTAACCAGCTGACTAATTTAGAAAGCTGACTTAACTGGCTGACTTAGCTAGCTGACATAACTATTTCGCTAACTGACTTAACTGGCTGACAACTAGTTAGCTAGCTGACTTAACTACCTGAAATAAATAGCTAACTATTTAACTAGCTGAGTAACTAGCTGATTTAATAATTAGCTAACTAGTCAGGTAGCAAACTTAAGTAGATGAATTAAATATTTAGCTAACTATTGAGCTAGCTGACTTAGCTACCTAGCTATTTAGCTAGCTGACTTAGCTAGCTGACTTAACTACTTGGATAATGAGATAGCTACCTGACTTAACGAGTTGATTAATGAGTCAGTTAACTGTCTTAACTTGTGGGGAAGCGAGTTAACTAGCTGTCTTGACTACTTGGTTAACTAGTTAGCTAGGTGACAACATTTTAGCTGACGAGTTGGCTGACTACTTAACTCATTTAACACATTGGCTTAATAGCCGGTTGACCTGTTAGCTAGCTTAACAAGTTGGACAACTAGTCGGCTGACTAGTTAGCTCGGTCAATGAGTTGACTGGCGAGTTGGCACATTAGTTAGCTCAGTTAACTTGTTGTCTCCTGGTTTGCAGACCTAAGAAGTCAGCCGACTAGTTCGCTGACTTGTTAGCTGGCCGATTGGTTAGCTGACTTATCTAGTTGACCGGCTAGCCAGCTGACCAGTTAGCTGACTTAACTAGTCACCCAGCGAGTGAGCCAACAGGTCAGCTGACTTAACGAGTCAGCTGGTTAGTGAGCCGACTGGTCATCTGACTTAACTAATCAGCTTGTGATTGAACCAACTTTTCACCTGACTTAACTAGTCGGCCTGCAAGTGAGCCGACTGGTGAGCTGACTTAACTAGTTGGCCAGTGAGTGAGCTGACTGGTCAGCCGAATTTAGTCAGCTGGTGAGTGAGCTGACTGGTCAGAAGATTTAACAAGTCAGTCGGCGAGTGGGCTGACCGGTGAGCCAACTGAAATACTTGGCCGAAGAGTGAGTCGATGGGTGAGCTTCCTTAACTAGTCATCTGGAGAGTGAACCAACTGCTGAGCTGACTTAACTAGTTGGCTGGCGAGCAAGGTGACTATTTCGTTGTTCTGTTGTCTTGCGAGCGAGCCAACAAGTTTGTTGACCTGTTGGCTGGCGAGTGAGCTGACTAATTTGTGGACCTGTTGGCAGGAGAGGGAGCCAACTAGTTAGCTGACATGATTGAAAGCGGGAGAGCCCACTATTAGCTGACCAGCTAACCGAGTTGCTAGCGGACTAGATAGCTAAGTAACTAGTTGATTTGCTAGCTGATTAAACTAGCTAGCTGACTAGCTAGCTGGCTATTTTGCTGACATAACTAGCTAGCAAACAAGCTATCTAGCTGTCTAGCCAGTTGACTTAACTAGCTAGATAGCTGGCTAGTTTGTTGCCTAGCTGACTTAACTAGCTAGCTGACTCTCTAGCAGACTAGCTAGCTGAGTTAAGTAGGTAGCTGGCTAACTACTGACTTAACTAGCTGAGGAGGTTAAATCAGCTGACTTAATTAGCTAGCTACCTTGTGGGATAGATGACTAGCCAGATGGCTTAACTAGCTAGCTACCAGGAAGGCCAGTTGGCTAGGCAGCTGGCTAGCTAGCTAGTGGGCTGGCCATCTGGCTAGCCAGCCAGCTTAAATAGCCAGCTGGCTGGCTGGACAGTCAGATAGCCAGCTGGCTTAACAAGCCAGCCACCCTGCTGGTGAGCCGGCTAGCCAGTCAGTTTAACTAGCTGGCCACCTACAATACCAGCCTGCTAACCAGTCGGCTTATCTTGCCAGCCATCTAGTTAACCATCCAGCTAACTAACTGACTTAAGTAGCTGACTTAACTTGATAGCCATCAGGCAAGTCACCTGGCTTAACTAGCTAGCCACCTAGCTAGGCATCTGTCTAGCCAGCTCACTTACCTTGCTGACTAAAATAGGTGGCCATCTGGCTAGACAGCTGGCTTAATTAGCTTGCTATTAACCTAGCCAGGTGGCTACCCAGCTTAATTTTTTAGCTGACATAACCAGCTAGCCAGCTGGCTAGCAAGCTGACTTAGCTAGCTAGCTACTTAGATAGCAAGATGGATAGCCACTTGAATTAACTAGCATAATTAACCAGCTAGCCAGTTGGCTAGCCTGCTGACTCAACTAAGTGACTGAACTCGTTTGCCAGCTGGCTATCCAGCTGATTTAACAAGCTGACATCACTAGCTAATTAGGTGGGTAGCCAAATGATTTAACTAGCTAACTACATATGTATCCCACGTGATTGCCAGCTGACTTATCTATCTAGTTACCTAGGTATCCAGGTGGCTAGCGAGCTGACTTAACTAGGCGACCTAACTAGCTAGCCAGCTAGCTAGCCAGCTGACTTAACGAGTTAGCTTTACAGCTATGCAGCTGGCTTGCCAGCTGACTTAACTAGCTGCCTTAACTAGCTAGTCAGCTGACTTAACTAGCTAAAATAACTACCTAGCCATCTTTGTAGTCAAATGACTTAACTAGCTTTTTAATTAGCTAATGAGCTGCCAGTTAACTAGGTGACTTGAGTAGCTTGCTAACTGGTTTGCCAGCTGACTTAGCAAGTTGATTAAAAAGCTAGGCAGCTGGCCAGCCATGGGCTGAATTAACTAGTAATCCACTAGCTGAATTAACTAGTAATTCACTAACTGAATTAACTAGTGATCCAGCAGGCTAGCCAGCTGACATAAGTAGCTCTCTACCTCTCCAGTCACCTAGATAGCCAACTGAGTAAAATAGCTGACTTAGTTAGCTAGCCAGCCGGCTAGCAAACTGACTTAACTACGTCACTACCTGTCATAACTAGCTGGATTTACTAGCTGGCCTGCTTTCTAGCCAGTTGAATTAACTAGCTTGCTACATAGCTAGCCATCTTGCTATCCAGCTGAATTAACTAGTTGACATATCTAGCTAACCACCTGTCTAGCCAGCTGAATAAATATCAAGCTACCTAGCTATCCAGAGGGCTAGTCAGGTCACTTAACTAGGTGACTTATCTATCTAGCCAGCAGGCTACACAGCTGATATAACTAGCTAGCTACCTAGCTAGCAAGTTGGCTAACAAGCTGATTTAACTAGCTGTCTTAACTAGTTAGCCAGGTGGCTAAACAGCTGACTTAATTGCCTAGATACCTAGCTGGTCAGCAGGCTAGCCAGCTGACTTAACTAGCAGACTTAATGAAGTTGCCAGCTGGCTAGCCAGCAGACCTAACTAGCTCTCTACCTAGCTAGACAGCTGAATAGCCAGCTGACTTAACTAACTGACATAACTAGACGCCGGATGGCTAGCCAGCTGACTTAATTAGCTACCTACTTACACAGCCCGCTGGCTTGCAAGCTGACTTAATAACCTAACTACCGAGTTAACCTGCTGGCCAGCGAGCTGACTTAACTAGTTGACTTAAATAGCTAGCCAGCTGACTTAACCAGCTAGCTAGCTAGTTAGCTTATTCCTTATTTAATGTGCTAGCTAGCTTTCTGAATTATCTAACTTAACTTGTTAACTAACAAGCTAGTTAGTTGAGTCAACCAGCTTACTTCACGTGTTAACTAACTAGCTAGCTATCTGACTCATCCAGCTGACTTAACTTGTTAGCTGACTAGCTAGCTAGCTTACTCAAGCAGCTGACTCAAGCCATTTGCTACCGGCGAGCGAGCCAACCGGTGAGCTTAATTAACTAGTCGGCTGGTGGGGAAGTCGACTAGTTAGCTGACCTGTTGGCCTTTGAGCGAGCTGACAAGTTAATTGACCTGTTGGCTTGAGAGTGAGCCAACTAGTTTGCTGACCGGTTGGCAGGCGAGATAGCCGACTAGTTAGCTGACCTGATGGAAAGCGAGCAATCACACTAGTTAGCTGACCAGTGAGCTGAGTTGCCAAACGACTAGTTAGCTAAGTAACTAGCTGATTTTCTAGCTGAGGCAATGAGCTAGCTGACTAGCTACCTGGTTATCTAGCTGACATAACTAGTTAGCAAACAAGCTATCTAGCTGTCTAACTAGCTGACTTAATTATCTTGTTAACTGGGTAGTTAGCTGGTTAGCTGACAACTACCTAGCTGAATAGCTAGCTGACTTGCTAGCTGACTTTACTAGCTAACTTTCTAGCAACATGACTAGCTAGCTGACAACTAGGTAGCTAAATAGTTAACTGACTTGCTAGCTGGCTTAACTAGCTAATTGACTAGATACCTGACATAACTACCTGGCTAGCTAGTTGACTGGCTAGCTGGCTATCCAGCTGACTTAAATAACTAGCTCCCTTGTTGGATACACAGCTAGCCAGCTGTCTTAACTAGCTAGATACCTGGCTGGCTAGCTGGCTAGGCAGCCGGCTAACTAGCTAGCGGGCTGACCAACTGGATAATTAGTCAACTTAAATAGCTAGCCAGATGGCTGGACAGTCAGATTGCCAGCTGGCTTATCTAGCCAGCCACCCTGCTTGTCAGGTGGCTAGCCGGCCGGCTTAACTAGCTGGCCACCTACATGACCAGCCTGCTAACCAACTGGCTTATTTTGCCAGCTACCTAGTTAGCCAGCTGGCTATCTAGCTGAATTAACCAGCGGACTTCACTAGATAGCTATCCAGCTAGCCAGCCGGCTTTACTAGCTAGCTACCTAGCTAGCCACATCGCTAGCCACTTGGATTAACTAGCAGAATTAACGAGCTAGACAGCTGGCTAGCCAGGTGGCTCAACTAGGTAACTGAACTCGTTAGCCAGCTGGCTAGCCAGCTGAATCAATTAGCGTACATTACTAGCTAATGAGGTGTCTAGCCAGCTGACTTAACTAGCTAGCTACATACATAAACTACATGCTTGCCAGCTGACTTAACTATCTAGGTAACGTTATTCAGCTGGCTAAAGAGCTGACTTAACTAGGTGACCTAACTTGCTAGCCAGCTGACTAAACTAGAGGACTGAACAAGCTAGCTAACTAGCTAGCCAGCTGACTTTACTAGCTGAAATAACTAGCTAGAATCATAGCTAGCTCTGTAGCTAGCTAGATGACTTATCTAGCTGACTTAACTAGTCAGCTAGCTGACATAAATAGCCAGCTAGCTGACATAAATAGATGACTTAACTAGCTAGCTACATAGTTAGCCAGCTGAATTAACTAGCTGAAATAACTAGCTAGACAGCTGTATTGCCAAATGACTTAACTAGCTTTTTAACAAGCTAGCAAGCTGGCTAGCCAACTGACTTAACTAACTAGGCAACTGGTTAGCAAACAGACTAAACTAGTTGATTAACCAGCTAGGCCACCTACCCGACCAGCCTGCTAACCAGCCGGCTTATCTTGCCAGCAACCTAGCTAGCCAGCCGGCTATCTAGTTGATGTAACTAGCTGACTTAACTAGATAGACATCCGGCTAGACAGCCAGTTTAACTAGCTAGACAGCCAGCTAACCAACTCACTTAACTTGCTGACTTAACTAGCTTACCATCTGGCTAGCCAGCACACTTAATTACCTAGCTACTCTCCTAGCCAGGTGGCTAGTCAACCGACTTAACTAGCCTATTTAATGAGCTAGACAGCAGGCTATCCAGCTGACTTAACTAGCTAGCTACCTAGCTACCCAAATGGCTGCCACTTGAATTAACTAGCTGACCGAACCAGTTAAACAGCTGGCTATTCAGCTGCCTCTACTGCGTGATTTAACTCATTAGCCAGCTGGCTAGTCAGTTGAATTAACTAGCTGACATCTGTAGATAGCCAGCTCGCTAGCCAGCTGACTTAATTAGCTAGCTACCTATGTATCCCGCTGGCTTGCTAGCTGACTTAAGTACCAAGCTACCTAGCTATCAAACTGACTAGCGAGCTGACTTAACTAGGCGACTTAACTAGCTAGCCAGCTGGCTAGCCAGCTTACTAAACTAGTTGGCTACACAGCTAGGCAGCTGGCTAGCCAGCTGATTTAACTAGCTGACTTAACGAACTAGTCAGCTGACACAACTAGCTGACTAAACTAGCTAGCTACCCAGATAGCAAGCTGACTTCACTACCTGAAATAGATAGCTACCTACCTAGCTATCTAGCTAGCAAGCCGACTTAACTAGCTGACTTAACTAGCTAGCTAGCTGGCATAATAAGCTGACTTAACTGGCTACCTTGCAAGCCAGATGACTTAACTAGCTGAAATAACTAGCTACTCAGCTGTCTAGCAATCTGAGCTAACTAGCTTTTTAACTAGATAGCGAGCTGGCTAGCCAACTGACTTAATTAGGTTACTTAACTAACTAGCCAGATGGTTAGCCAGCTGACTTTACTAGATAGTTAACATTTTAGGCAGCTGGCTAGCCAGCTGACTTAACTAACTGATTTAAATAGCTAGACAGCTGATGTAACTATGTAGCTACCTAACTAGTTAGATGATTTAATTAGCTGACCTAACAAGCTAGCAACCTAGTTAGCCAGTTGACTTGCCAGCTGATTTAACCAGCTGATTTAATCAGCTAGCCAGTTGGCTAGCCATCTGACTTAACTAACTGACTTAACTAACTAGCTTGCTTGCTGACCAGCTGAATTAACTAGCTGATTCAACCAGCTAACCAGGTGTCTAGTCAGCTGACTAAAGTAGCTAGCTACATAGCTAGCCAGCTGGAAAGCCA
>NW_007260357.1:11263-12041 GCF_000164805.1 Carlito syrichta
TAGATACCTGACATAACTACCTGGCTAGCTAGTTGACTGGCTAGCTGGTTATCCAGCTGACTTAAATAACTAGCTCCCTTGTTGGCTACACAGCTATCCAGCTGACTTAACTAGCTAGCTCCCTAGCTACCCAGATGGCTAGCCACTTGAATTAACTAGCTGACCAAACCAGTTAAACAGCTGGCTATTCAGCTGCCTCTACTGCGTGATCTAACTCATTAGCCAGCTGGCTAGTCAGTTGAATTAACTAGCTGACATCTGTAGATAGTCAGCTCGCTAGCCAGCTGACTTAGCTAGCTACCTATGTATCCCGCTGGCTTGCTAGCTGACTTAAGTACCAAGCTACCTAGCTATCAAACTGACTAGCGAGTTGACTTAACTAGGTGACTTAACTAGCTAGCCAGCTGGCTAGCCAGCTTACTAAACTAGTTGACTACACAGCTAGGCAGATGGCTAGCCAGCTGATTTAACTAGCTGACTTAACGAACTAGTCAGCTGACACAACTAGCTGACTAAACTAGCTAGCTACACAGATAGTGAGCTGACTTCACTACCTGAAATAGATAGCTACCTACCTAGCTATCTAGCTAGCAAGCCGACTTAACTAGCTGACTTAACTAGCTAGCTAACTGACATAATAAGCTGACTTAACTGGCTACCTTGCAAGCCAGATTACTTAACTAGCTGAAATAGCTAGCTACCCAGCTGTCTAGCCATCTGAGCTAACTAGCTTTTTAACTAGCTAGCGAGCTGGCTAGCCAACTGACTTAATTAAGTT
>NW_007260358.1:0-865 GCF_000164805.1 Carlito syrichta
CCCCTGGGGATTATAAGGAATTCCTGTAGAATGAGAAATGTTAAATTTAACACAAAACTGTTTGAAAGCTTTAGAAGTATAAGCAGGAGCATTGTCAGTTTTTAGTTGTTTTGGGATACCCAACTGTGAGAAACAAAAAAATAAATTGTATCACATCCTTATAAGCTTCTCCTGTTCTGGCAGAAGCCAATATGACATGGGAAAATGTATCCACAGTTACATGTAGGTAAGATAACTTTCCAAAGTTGAAAAAATGAGTCACATCCATTTGCCACAGGGCATTGGGTTTCAATCTTCGGGGATTAACCCCTGTTGGAGCATTGTTAAAGGTGGGACATGCTGGGCAGTTTTTAAAAATTTGCCAAGCTACTTCTCTAGGCAACTGAAACTGATACCGTAAAGCAGTGGCATTCTGATGATGGATATCATGAGATAGCTGAGCTTGAGTACTGCCTCCGTTTCAATGGCTGCACATATTATTGATTTAGTTAAATTGTCAGTCAATTGATTGCCTTTATGTAGGGGTCCTGGAAGGCCAGAATGAGATCTAATGTGGCCGACAAAAAACTGCTCCGTTCTGTCATGAATTAATTGTTGTAACTGAATGAGCAATTCCAGAATTGTAGTTTTATTGGTAGGAATAGTAGCTGTCTCAATATGAGAAAACAATCCTTTAATATAACAAGAGTGAGCCGGGCTCGGTGGCTCAGCCTGTAACCCCACACCTTTGGGAGGCTGATGTGAGTGGATTGCCTGAGCCTGCGGGGGCAAGACCTCATCTCTACAATAAATGAAAAAAAAAAAAATCAGCCGGACGTAGTAGCGCATGCCTGTAATTCTGGCTACTTGGAAGGCTGAGGTGGAA
>NW_007260358.1:3670-4520 GCF_000164805.1 Carlito syrichta
GGGGGTAGCTTTGTTAGCACTAGCAGGAAGTGCTCTCCAAGCTCTGGCTGCATAAATATTAAGTTGTACTAGGGCATCTCTTGGTATAGCCATTTGAGCATCCACAGATTCATAAGCCCCAGTCCCCATGAGCATTTCAGCAGTAATAATATCTGGGGTTTGTGCATCCTGTCTGTTTTGGGCAGCCATTTGTTTAACCTGATTCTCAAATTCCGCTTTCCACAACAAAAAATTTCCTCCTGTTAAACAGCATTTAGCAAGCATTTGCCAATCATATGGGGTCATCCAACGGTTAGTGAACTGTTCCATAAGGGTGGAGGTATAGGGGGCCAAAGGTTCATACTGGGAACAAGCTTCCCAGAGCTCTTTTAAGAGTTTGTATGGCAATGGTTCCCATACCGGAGGGGCATCTTCAAATTCATTATCAAACAAAATTAGAAAACACAAAGAAAAATCCAAATCACCTTCCCCCTCAGCCTGCCTTTTAGTTCCCTTAATACCAACATAAGGTGCCTTGGACGAGAGGGAGTGCCCAGGAGTGAAAGCGAACTTCCTTGGCACATAGTGAGGAGAAGGTTGGGTCAAGGATAAACTGATTAAATTATCAGGATGCTTTTGCTCATGATGCTGAACTGCCTTCCTTTTAAAACTAGCCTCATTCACTGGGGACAGAGTGCTGTTATTCAAGGGAGGAGTTATAGACACAGCTTTAGAGGAATTAGAGGTCAATATAGGAGCATCCTCTTTAGTAATTTTGGTAGGGAATTTAGAATACTCATGTCGTGGATCCAAAGCTTCTCTAATAATATTCCACAAGGCAAAAGCATCAACAGGGACATCATCAGGTCCG
>NW_007260358.1:5928-6784 GCF_000164805.1 Carlito syrichta
GGACGTGGAATCCATGATCCCTAGTTACATTGTAATAATGCGTACTAAATATTGGCAACTGCAAAACCCTCGGCCTCTATCCAAATAAAAGTACAAACGGAAATTTCAGGATTACCAAGTTCATCTTAAGACCAGAGTTACATCCAAATACGACAAGAAGATACTTTTGTTCCGGGAATCGGGCCTTAGTTGTCACGAGGAACATAAGGGAATTCTACTACCAGATACTCGTTTACAATTCTCAAGAGGAGCAGAATGTTGCTGGAGTCCTGAAACGACTGATTCATAATACCCACAAGCCAAATATCTCCGAAACATGAGACGAGCTCGAAGCCCTGATTCTTGTTAGTCCCGTAGCAAGACACCCTGAGACTTTTTCGGATTGGGACTTCTGTATCACAGATTCCTTATTCTTCCTTAGAGATGGGCAGTGTACTGTCCTGTATATGAGGACTCCTTTCCCCAGAATTCTGTTTGGAAACCCTGATTCTTCTTTAGCCCTTAGAAATATGTCATGTAGATACTGTGACAGAGGAACCGTGTAAAACAGGTTTCTTATTTTTCCTTAGCAAGAGATCGTGTAGATTCTGTATATGAGGAATGCTATTACCTATGTTGCAGCTTCTAAACCCTGATTCTTGTTTCCCCACAGCAGATGGACTGTTGATTTTTAGGACTGAGGACTACAATAACCCCGATTCTTTTTCTTCCTGGTCAAGGGGCCGTGTATTTTCCTGTATATTAGGACTCTCATTACATAGAACCTGCTTCGAAACTTTGATTCTTTTTTAGCCATTTCCAAGATGCCCTGTAGATATTTGGGATTGAGGACTCGTGTAACCCAGATCCTCATCTT
>NW_007260359.1:0-625 GCF_000164805.1 Carlito syrichta
AGCTGAAATAACTAGCTAGCCTGCTGCCTAGCAATCTGAATTAACTAGCTTTTTAACTAGTTAGGGAGATGGCTAGCCAACTGACTTTACGAAGTGATTTAACTAGCTATCTAGCTGGTTAGCTACCTGACTTAACTAGGTGATTAACGAGCTAGGCAGCTCGTCAACCAGGTGACTAAACTAGCTGACTTTACTAGATATCTAGTTGGATAGTCAGCTGACTAACTAGCCCTCTAGTTCTCTAGCCACCTGGATAGCCAGCTGACTTAGCTAAATGACTTAATTAGCTAGCCAGCTGGCTAGCCAACTGATTTAACTAAGATACTAAGTAGGCAGCCAGCTGGCTAGTCAGCTGAGTTAACTAGCTGTCTTAACTATCTGGCCTGCTTTCTAGCCAGTTGAATTAACTAGCTTGCTACATAACTTGCCACCTGGCTATCCAGCTGAATTAACTGGGTTACTTATCTAACTAGCTAGCTGTCTAGCCAGCTGTCTTAACTAGCAGGATACCTAGGTAGCAAGATGTCTAGTAAGCTGACTTAACTAGGTGACTAAACTAGCTAGCCAGCTGGCTAGACAGCTGACATAACTATCTAGCTACCTAGATTGCAAGCTGGCAAGCCAG
>NW_007260359.1:1832-5917 GCF_000164805.1 Carlito syrichta
ACTACTTAGCTACCTAGCTATCAAGCTTGTTAGTGAGCTGACTTAACAAGGTTACTCAACGAATTAGTTAACTGGCTGACCAGTTCACTTAATTAGCTAGCTACACAGCTAGGGAGTTGGCTAACCAGCTGAGGTAACTCGCTGACTTTAATAGCAAGCAAGTTGACTTAACGAGCTAAATTAACCAGCTAGCTACCTAGCTATCTAGGTGCCAGGTGACTTAACTAGCTGACTTACCTAGGTGGCTTAACTAGCTGGCTTAATTAGATAACTATCTAGCTATCTAACTTGCCAGCTAACTTAACAAGCTGAATTAGCTAGCTAGCTAGCTAACATAACTAGTTGACCTATATAGCTAACTTCCTAGCTAGCCAGCTGATTTAAGTACCTAAAATAACTTGCTTGCCCGATGGATAGCCATCTGCCTTGACTAGTTTTTTAACTAGCTAACCAGCTGGATAGCGAACAGACTTCATGAGCTGTCTTAACTAGTTAGCCAGCTGGTTGCCAGCTGACTTAACTAGCTAACGTAAACAGCGAGTCTGCTGCCTAGCCAGCTGACTTAACTAGCTAACTCCCTATAAAGCCAGCTGGCTAGCCAGCTGACTTATCTAGCTGACTTAAACTAGCATGCTGGGTAGCCTGCTAATTAACTAGCTAGCTACCTACCTAGCCAGAATGCTAACCAGCTGACTTAACTAGCTGACTTGAACTGCTAGCTTGCTGGCTAACAAGCTGATGTATCTAGCTAACTACCTACATAAACAGCTGGCTAGACAGCTGATTAACTAGCTGATTTAACCAGCGAGAAAGTTGGCTAGCCAGCTGACATAACTCACTGACATCATTAGCTAGACAGGTCGCTATCTAGTTGACTTAACTAGCTAGCTACCTACCATGTAAGTTAGCATGCCAGCTCTCTTAACTAGATGAATTAACCAGCTAACCAGCTGGTTAGCCAACTGACATAACTAGCTTGCTACCTAGCTAGCCAGTTGGCTAGCCAGCTGACTTAACTAGCTGACTTAAATAGCTAGCTACTTAGCTATCCAGTTGACTTAAATAGAAAGTTTACTAGCTAGCTGCATATCTTGCCAGCTGACTTCAATTTTTAGCTGCCAACTGACTACTTGACTTAACCATCTAGCTAACTAATTAGCTTACTCATTATCTAACGTGCTAGTCAGGTGAATTAATTATCTTACTTAACTCGTTAGCTAATGAGCTAGATAGCTGACACAACCAACTGACTTAAATCGTTAGCTACCTAACCTACTCAAGCAGCTGAATCAACCCGTTTCCTAACTTGCTAGCTAGCTGACTCAACCATCTTACTTAATACGTTAGTTAACTAGCTAACTGCCTGACTCAATCTGCTAACTTAACCATTAGTTAACAATCTAGCTAGCTGTCTTAAACACCTAATGAAATTAGATAACTGACTTAACTTGCAGACTTAACTGGCAGACTTAACTAGTTAGTTAGATCACTAAACTAGTGAAATAAATAATTAGCTAACTACTTAGCTGAATAACTAGCTGACTTAATTAATTAGCTAATTAGTCAAGAAGCAGTCTTAAGTAGCTGACTTAAGTAGTTAGTTAACAAGTGAGTTAGCTGATTTAGCTAGCCGACTTAGCTAGCTAGCTGATTAGCTAGCTGACTTAGCTAACTGAATTAACTAGTTGACTAACAAGATAGCTAGCTGACTTAACAAGTTGGTTAACGAGTTAGCTAACTGTTTTAACTAGTTGGTAAGTAAGATAAATTGCTGACTTAACTAATTGGTTAATGAGCTAGCTAGGTGACTTACCTTGTTGGTTGACGAGTCAGCTGACTAGTTAGCTGGATTAATACGTTGGTTGACCACTCGGCCGACTTGTTTGCTGGCATAAATAGTTTGGCCGAATAGTTGTCCAATTATTTAGCTGGGTGAATTCGTTGACTGATGAGTTGGCACGCTACTTAGCTCAGTTAGCAAGTTGGCTGATTATATTGCTGACCTAACTAGTAGTCCGATTAGTTGGCAGACTCGTTAGCTGACCTACTAGTCGGCTGACTATTTAGCTGACCTAAATTTTCAACTGGCAAGTTGGCACACTCATTGGCCAATTGGTTAACTAACTTAACTAGATGGATGGTTAGTAGTCCGACTGGTTATCTAAATTAATTAGTCAGCTGCTGAGTGAGCTGATAGGTTAGCTGACTTAACTAGTCGACCCACAAGTGAGACGACTGGTCAGCTGAATTAACTAGTTCATTGGTGAGTGAGGCGATTGGTCAACTGAATTAACTAGTAGGCCAATAGGTGGGTCGACTGGTCAGCCAACTTAACTAGTTGGCCAGCATGTGAGATTTCTGTTCAGCTGAATTTAATTGACTTGCAAGTTAGCCAATTGGTCAGACTTAGCTTGTCAGCTGGTGAGTGAGCTGACCAGGCTTAACTAGTCGGCCAGTGAGTGAACTGATTCGTGAGCTGCCTTCACTATTCGGCTGGTGAGTGAGCCGACCTGTGAGCTGACTTAACTAGTTGGCTGGCGAGCAAGCTGACTAGTTCGCTGACTTGTTGGCCTGCAAGCGAGTCAACAAATTATTTGACCTGTTGGCTGGTGAGTGAGCCGAATAGTTTGGTGACTGGTTGGCAGGCGAACGAGCTGAATATATAGCTGACCTGGTGGAATGCAAGCTTGCCCACTAGTTAGCTGACCAGCTAGCCGAGTTGCTAGCCAACTATTTAGCTAAGTAACTAGCTGGTAAGCTAGCTGACTTATCTAGCAGGCTGATTTGTTAGCTAGCTATCTAGCTGACATAACTAGCTAGCAAACAAGCTCTCTATGTGACTAGCAGGGTGATTTAACTAGCTATCTAACTGGCTAGTTAGCTGGCAAGCTGACTTAATTATCTAGCTATCTAAATGACCAGCCTGCTAACCAGCTATCTTAACATGACAGCCACCAGCTAGTCAGCTGGCTAACCAGGTGACTTAACTAGCTGACATAATTAGATAGCCATCCAGCTAGCCAGCTTGCTTTACTAGCTAGGAAGCTAGCTAGCCAATCCACTAGCCAGCTCACTTAATTTGCTGACTTAATTAGCTAGCCAGTAGGCTAGCAAGCTGACTTAATTAACTAGCTTCCTGCCTAGACAGGTGGCTAGCCAGCTAACATAACTAGCTGACTTAACCATCTAGACAGCTGGCTAGCCATGTGAATTAATTATGAGGCTATCTAGTTACTACGTTGGTTAGCCAGCTGACTTAACTAGCTGACATCTCTAGCTAGCAAGATGGTTAGTCAGCTAATTTAACAAGCTAGCTACCGATGTATACCACTAGCTTGCTGGCCGAATTAACTACCTATCTACCTAGCTCACAAGCTGGCTAGTGAGCTGACTTAACTAGATGACTTAATTATCTATCCAGCTGACTAGTCAGCTGACTTAACTAGTTAGTAACCAAGATAGGCTGCTGGCTAGCCAGCTGACTTAACTAACTGACTCAAATAGCTAGCCAGCTGACTTATCTATCTGATTTAACTAGCAGCCAGCTGAATTAGCTAGCTGACTTAACCAGCTAGCCGGCTGGCTAGCCAACTGAATTAACTAGCTAGCTACATACCTAGGCAGCTGGCAAGCAGATGGAATTAGCTAGCTGATAATACTAGCGTGAAGCCAACTGACTTAACTAGCTTGGTACTTAGCTATCCAGTTGGCTAGCCAACTGAATTAACTAGTTGACATAACCAGCTAGCAAGCTGGCAGAACTTACTGACTTAACTAATTAGCCAGCTGACAACCCAGCTGACTTAACTAGCTCTCTCCCTAGCTAGCAAACTGGCTAGTCAGCAGACTTAAGTAGTTCACTTAATTAACTAGTCAGCAGACTTAAGTAGCTGACTTAACTAGCTATCTTAAATAGCTAGCCTGCTTGCTAGACAGTTGAATTAACTATCTTGCTATATAGCTAACCAGCAGGCTAGCTTGCTGACTTTAATAGGTGACTTAACTAGCTATCAGCTGACTAGCCAGCAGGATAGCTAGGTACCTAGTAGCAAGCTACCTAGCTAGCCAGGTGGATATCCAGCTGA
>NW_007260359.1:6152-7152 GCF_000164805.1 Carlito syrichta
GTTTTAACTGGTTTGGAAACTAGTTAACTAGCTGACTTAACTAGTTGCTTAAAGGGTTGGTTAGGTGATTTAACTTGGTTGATGTGTCGGTAGTATAGTTAGCTGTTTTAACACATTCGTTGACTACACGACCAACTTGTTAGCTAGCTTAACAAGTTGGCCAACAGTCAGCAAACTAGTTAGCTAGGTTAGATACTTGACTGATGAGTTGGCCCACTAGTCAGCTCTGTTAACTAGTTTGATGGCTGGTGTGCTGACCTAACTAGTCGACCAATTTGTAGGCCGATTTGTTAGATGGCCTAGCTTGTCAGCAACAAGTTATCTGGACTAATTATTGGCTGACAAGTTGGTCTACTATTCAGAAGACTGGTTAGCTGACTTAATTAGTTGGCCGGTTAGGCGGCCGAACAGTGAGCTGACTTAACTAGTCGGCCAGCGAGTGAGTCAATAGGTGAGCATATTTAACTCATTTTCCGGTGAGTAAACTGACAGGTCAACTGACATAACTAGTCAGCCAGCAAGTTAGCCGACTCCTCAGCTGACTTAGCTATTCGACTGGCATTTGAACTGACTACTCAGCTGACTTTAGTTGACTGGCGAGTGAGCCGACTCGTCAGAGGACTTAGTCAGCTGGCCAGTGAGCTGACTGGTGAAACGACATAACTAATCGACCAATGAGTGAGGCGACCGGCGAGCTGCCTTAACTATTCAGCTGGAATGCAAGCACATTAGTGAGATGAGTTATCTAGTCAGCTGGAGAGCAAGCTGACTAGCTAGCTAACCTGTTCCCCTGTGAGAGAGACAACAAGTTATTTGACCTGTTGGCTGGTGAGTAAGCCGATTATTTGCAGCCCGGTCAGAAGGCAAAGGAGCCGACTAGTTAGCTGACCTGATGGAAAGAGAGCGATCCCACTAGTTAGATGATCAGCTAGCTGAGTTTCTAGCTGACTAGTTCGCTAAGTAGCTAGCTGTCTTGCTAGCTGACTTAACTAGCTAGCTG
>NW_007260359.1:7172-7738 GCF_000164805.1 Carlito syrichta
CCGTTAACTAACTAGCTAGCTAGCTGACTCATGCAGCTGACTTAACTCATTAGCTAACTAGCTTACTAGCATACAAAACCATCTGACCCAACCCGTTTGCTAACTAGCTAGCTAAATGACTCAACCATCTGACTTAACCTGTTAGTTAACTAGCTAACTACCTGATTCAACCTGCTTTCTTAAACTGTTAGCTAACTTGCTAGCTAACTGTCTTAGCCAGCTGACTTAATTAGAAAGCTGACTTAACTAGCTGAATTAGGTAGGTGACTTTACTTAGGTAGCTGACTTAATTGGCTGACTTAACTAGTTAGCTAGTTGACTTAAATACCTGAATTAAATAGTAAGCTAACTCTTTAACTAGCTGAATATCAAGCTGACTTAACTAATTAGCTAACTATTTAGGTAGCAGACTTAAGTAGCTGATTTAAATATTTAGTTAACTAGTGAGCTAGCTGACTTAGGTAGTTGACATAGCTAGTAGCTGGTTAGCTAGCTGACTTAGCTAGCTGACAACTAGTTGGCTAACAAGATAGCTAACTGACTTAATGAGTTGGTTAATGAGTTAG
>NW_007260360.1:0-488 GCF_000164805.1 Carlito syrichta
GAGGGGTCGCCGCAGTCGCTGATGGAGGGCGAGCCGGGTGAGGACCGGCCCGGGCGGGGCCGCCTGGCAGGTCCGGAGGTCGCGCCTGCGGGACACTGGGCGACTCGGGTGCCGGCCAAGCCGCGGAGTGCGGCTCGGAGCTGCCGTCCGCCGCGTGCGCCCCGCGCCTTTGTCTGCTCCGGGCTTGGGAGCGGCGCTTCCGCGGCGCCGGCTCCGCGCCGACTCCGCTCGGGCTGCTGTTTCGGTTTCCCGCTCCCTGCGCGGCCCCGGCCGACCCACCTCTCCCGGGCACCCGGGGTCTAGCCCCGCCTCGCGGCCGCAGCGTGTCCAAACCCACCGCCCACCCAGGCACCCCTGGGTTGCAGCCCCGGGCGTGGAGCTCCTTCCGCTGCTCCCCGCGGCTCCCCTCCTGGGAGCGGGCCGGTGCTCGGCGGCCGCGTGGCCAGAGGCCTCCCGCACCCCCGCGCGGGCTCGGCAGGCGTCGCGGC
>NW_007260360.1:855-23355 GCF_000164805.1 Carlito syrichta
CTGCTGAAGGCTGCTCTGCCTTGCAGTGGCAAACTGTTTTGGGGGGCAGGTGGTGCTGAGGCGCGGGGTGTGACTGTGGAGGGTACCTCTCCTGAGGTGAAGAAGCTTCTGGCGCGCCGCTGGGACTACTGTGGTGTTTGCTGCGGGGTGTGGAGCAGAATGGAGCCCCCCAGACACGGTGGATGGCTAAGTTATCCCTGGGGATACCTGGAGAAGAGGAGGCCACTAGGAAGGGTCGCCTCTGCAGCGAGTTTCAGCAAGAAGTGGGGAGTCTCAGGGCAACCAGGCCAGCCCTGAGATAGACCTGTGCCCTGACCCTGTCCCTAGGAATAGCTTTGGGTGTGGAAGGGAGCAGAGGGAAGAGACTTAAACCAGATCTATTAGTGGAGCCACCTCACCCCAGCCTGCGAAGGGGACCAGTCACTTCTCCCAGGAGAATGGCCGATTTCTGGGCTGACCCCCTCGCCTCCACTTTGGGGACTTGGTTCCTGTTTGTTACTGCAGGACAAGCCCCATTGGTCTGAATTGATAGAGTACCTGAAGTTTGGCAGATTTTTGTGATATTTGTCATAAAAAATGAGCCTTTTGAAAAAGAATTTCTGGTTCCGTAAGAATGTAAACAAATGCCCAAATGTACACAGATGTGTCTAATTGTTGCATGTTTGTTCTTTTTTTTTTTTCCTTTAGTTTGCTCTCCTCTTGGTCTGACAAGCTCCTGTTGTCCTGTAAAGGATACTGTATCTGGTTACTGTTTGTCCAAATGCCTGTTTGCTTTGTTACCATCAAAAGCAGATCACTGCTAGTGGGTGTAGCATCCCAACCCTGTTCCTGTCCCCTTTGGCATTGGGTCTGGGCCCCTCAGGCAGTCTCACTCAGTCTTGAGCTGAAGTAAAAGCTACTGACTGCCAGGAGCTAGGCTCTACTCAAGCAGGCCCCAGAGACAGGAGCCAGGTAGAAGCCAGGGTCCTGGTATGGGGGGAGTTCACCAACTAGGGAGAAGAGAAGGAGCCCCCAAGAGCCAGTTGCGAGTTGATGCCCAGTGGTCAGTGCCACTGTGCCCAATGCCAGGTGGTTCCTGACTTTTCATTTCCTACCACTCGCCTTGCATTGCTGACCTCTGGGCTTCTCCCAGACCTCAGCTGCACACTTCATTGTGAGGAAAGCTGCTGATTGGAACAGACACCCTGTGCTGAGAGAGTCCACATGGTCCCAGAGCAAGTGTGGTGGCGCTCACCGCAGCATGATGTGTGTGCCCAGCAGAGAGACCGAAGTCACACGAGATGGGCCAGTGGAGTTGGACTCAGCCTTCTGGGAAAAGCACACGGGTTGTCTGCGCAGGTGGTCAGTGGGGTCGTCCTGCTGACATGGCTGCAGGGGTGCAGAGGTCACAGGCCATGGGCACACTTGTGGACACGAGGGTTGTCACAGCCACATACAGCTGCATATCCTGCTGTAGTGACTGTGTTTCACTAGATAACTACTCTGAATGGCAGAAAGAACTACAGAAACCCTGGAAGGTCAAGGAGGACACAGGGAAAACAGGGAAGATAGGATGGGAAGAAGCTATGAATGCAGACCTCACACACCTTCACCGCAAGCACTTCGGCTTTCTCAGACGTCCCAAGCAGGGTCTGTGCGTGTCTCCAGAAACCGTGGTGTTTAAATGCATTCCACATCATCATGAACTGCTCTTACTCTGTTTCTGGAGACATGAGACACTGTGTGGCCAACACTTGAGCAAACTGAGATAAACATGATCCCTTTTAAGAGCAAGCGTGTTTCACACATGCGAGTTACACTAGACTTTGCGTTTAACTGATCTTTATGGCTGGGTGAGGTGATACTGTGGGTGAGGGGGATGCCAGCCCGATACCCGGCCACAGAAATGAGTCCAACTCAGTCCACGGGCAACCTGCAGGTCATTGTCGAGAGCCTGTCCAGTGTAAACTGCTGGAGGGAGATAAAATAGTGATGATTTCCTCCAAGGACCTCATCTGCAGCTACGGATGCCCACAAAAGGGATCGGCAAAGCAAGGCTATAGCTTTTTCCTACAGGGCCAGGATGTGGGCTGTAGTGTCAAGGGTCCTCTGTGGAGGGGTGACCTATTTTTTGATGGGATAGTCAGAAAAGGCTGGCCTCTGAAGGGCAAAGCTGTTTCAACTGAGTGGCATTCTGTAGGTGACTGATATACGATTTCATGAAATTTCATTTTTCATTTCAAAAAACCTTCAAGGACAAAGATAATCCCCACATATTTAAATCAGAAGCAGTGGACATATTAGAAGGTGGTGTCCTTTGCTATCTCATCCCAGTATATTAACCTTAGATAATTTTTGCACATAAAACTTATTTTTACCCTTTTAGGGATAAAAATACAGTGCAGTAGATAGTCAAGCAAGTATTAGGATTTTTTTTTTTTTTTGCTAGAAAGCAGGTTAAACATGGTGTGGTAAACATTTTGCCAACGAATACACTATTAATTTTTGTTTAAAAACATCTGATGCAGTCTGAAAAGAAAAAAATAATCCTCATGTCAAAGGAATATTTTCCCCTAAAAGGCAAACTCATAGTTGTAATTCAAAACATCTTAATTTCCTTTGAAAATGTAAATCCGGCTCCTCTAGCTAATCTTGCCCCAAGCTGGTGATCTCAGGAGCCAGGTGAAGGTACCCAGCACTTGAGTTTTATTTGTGGCACTCACTCGCCCGTCTAAAATGGTCTTTTCCCCTTGGCTTATCTGTGGACTGTCTTCCCTCTCTGTAAGGCAAGCTCAGTGAGCCCCTGGGGGCTGGGCTTGTCTTGTTAGTGGTTTCTCTGAGACTACAGCAGGCTGATACAGCTGTGGAAGATACCCACAAACTGGTGTTGGAAATTCAAAGATAAAAGCAAAACAAATCAGAACAGTACACAACATGGTGCCTGTCTCTGAGAAACTTAGAAACTGGTGAACTCTCACTGAAAGCTTACCTTGTATGTGAGCCTCTGCACTCAGGACCCAGAAATCAAAAGTGTAGGAGACAAAATCCATTCTTGCAGGAAAGACAGACAAGAATTTACACACAGGTTCACCGACAGAGGGGCTGCAGGATGCTCTGGAGACAGAACCAGATGTTCTCTGACCGGAAGGTCTTGGAGGGGCTTCACAAAATACCTTCGTTTTGCTAGAGTCTGGGTAGGCCTTGCAGGCCAAGGCCAAAGGGTCTTCTGATGCTGCAGGCTGGGGAATAGCAGGGGTGAGCGATGGGAGAGAGATTTCTTTCCAACTAAGCTAAGGATCTTCTGCCACTAACCCCCAGAGGCCTGTCCAACAAGCAGGTAGGCAAGGAAGGGAGAAGGACACCTTTCATGGTTGAGTTGGGATTCTGTGTGACTGGAGGCAGAGGGCAGACTTCTGTGGCAGTCATCAATAGTGGTAAGGGGTGGGAGCTAGAATCAGGCAGGCACCACGCACATGAGACAAGTGATGGCTAATAGGTCACATTAACACAACTGCGTGGCTGACTGGCGAAGGCAGGAGGCATTGACTCCTTTGATCCTGGATTAGAAAGTTGGGTGTGTAGAGGGGCTGGTCTCTGCTTGTATGGGGCCTGCACTCTCATGGTGTAGATAGTGACCAACTGGGCAGGCAAAGTGATAATATCAAGGAGCTGCGTCGTGAGTGGACACCGAGCTGGCCGTGGTGCCTTGCCTGGGTCTGTACAGGCCTCTTCAGCAGAAGCAGTAGAGCTGGGCTCTGGATGGCAAGGGGGAGCTGGCCATGCAGATAACGGGAGGAGCACACCAAGTAGAGAGAACTCCCAGGTCAGAGGAGCAGGGTGAGGGCTGCGTTGTTGGATCCCAGCCCATCGAACGGTAGCGGGTGATATGGTGCGGGGGGCAAGTGGCCGGCTTAGAGCCCTGTACGCTTCACTCCACAGGAGGGGAGGCTTCTAGAAGGTTCTGAGCAGGTGACTGAGGGGTTCTTGATCTCAAAGCTCACTCTGGCTGTGGTGGATGAATCTGGAGGACTGTGGTGGAAACAGGGAGCCTGTGGAGGCTGCTGGCCTGGTCAAGACCAGGAAAGATGCTGATGTGGATTAGGGTGAGGATGGCAGGATTAAATGGAGGGGGCGGCTCTGGAGGCATCTGCAGGTGGAGTGTGCAGACTCACAGGTGGGTGGGACATGCAAGTGAAGGGAGAGAGAGGAATCAGGAACCCAGGCCCAGGTCCTTCGCTGGAACAATTGAGTGAATGGTGGAGTGTCACCGGGATGGGCAGCCTGGAGTAGGGGCCTGACAGGTGGGCAAGGAGCCAGAATTCCTTTGGCAGTGTTGAGTCTGAGATGCCAACTGCACAACCTGGGGGGTGCTAGGAAGGCAGCCTGATAAGCAGAGTCTGGGAATCAGCAGTTAGGTCGAGATTGGAGTGTAAATATTGTCACTGCAGTGTCTAGAATCATGGCACCAGAGGCCCCAGCGGGCGTCTGGAGCAGCTTCGTGTGAGGGAAATATGTGCGGAGTCAGTTCCTGACTGCGTGCTCGGGGCAGTGGAGTGCATGACTCAAATTTGCTGGCTGCATGGGTGGCCCTCTAGGATTCTGTGGCATGAACTGGATTAGAAGCAGAGACCTATGACTCTTCAGCACATGGCCCTGAAGCTGCAGTAGTGGATGGAAATCAGAAATGAGTAGTGGGAGCAAGAAGAGGGCAGGAGTAGTGCCCGGAGAGGAAAGAGGAGTCATGGAACACCCTGGAAAGTAGTGACCTGGCCAAGGACGGGACATGGAGCAGGACGTACTCCAGAGCGTAGCAGAGAAACCTGAGCATGGAAGGAGCCAGGGACCCCAGAAAGCATGCGAGTTCCTGCTGGCAGCCTCTGTCGAGAGTGGTGAGTGGGGCGACAGACATGGAGCCCATGTCAGTGGGGCAAGGCTGGTGAATGGACATGCACAGCCGTGCGAATCCTCAGTGGACAGGTGGCAGGCGCACGCCAGCACTCTCCACGTGCAGGGGTGGCTGGGGAGGTTGGATGTGTCTGTTGGAGAAACAGGAAGAGTGGAGTGTGGCGGGCATGAGGAGACTCTGGGTACCAGCAGGAGCCCCCTTCCTGGGAGAGGAGCCTTGAAAAGAGTGGGTCTGGAGGCTGCCAGATTTTAGGTGGATGGAGGGAGTGGAAAAGTCACAATGTTGTCACCAGCTCCTGCATGCCCATTTGCCCACTGGACAGCACCCTGGGCATCTGAAAGAGTTGAGTGGGAGGCAGAGGCCTGGAGGAGCTGGACAAGGGCGTGCAGGAGCAGGGAGATTACTGCCAGGGCAGTCGGGAGAGAAGCAGTGATGGCGGAGGCCTGGCAGGATGGGAATCCAGGGCTGGGGACTGGATAGTGATGATGGGGCGATGCAGCATGTCTAAGAAGGAAAGTGACATCCTGAGAGTACCAGCATAGGAAGACATGCACTCATACCATGCAGGATGGACAGGAGAGTCGGCACAGAGGCCACGCATGTACACTCTGAACTTACAGAGGACACAGAAGCAGAAAGGGTGCACACTTCTAGGCTCTTGGGCACCCGTCCTGATGGAGACTGGCTGGCAGGATGAAACCCAGTCTTGAGGGAGGAAGAGAACTTGGCATGTGGAGTGGAGTGAAGGCAAGATTCTGGAGAGGGGAGCGAGCCTGGCTGGAGGTGCCAAGGAGGAAACCTGAGGCCAGAATCCAGGGACTGTGAGTGGGGATGGCCTGACAGTGGTGAGGGCTCCATGCAGAGAAGAGGGAGAGAAAGCTGGTCCGACGGATCAAGCCTTCTTGATGGAGGTCACTCACATCTATATTGGAAGATGGGGTGGGGGTGCCAGAGACACTGCATTGTAAGATGAGGTGATGCGCAAATACGTGTCATAAATCTATTGTGCATGGGTTCCTGCCTGAATCACAGGCAACAGACGTGTCAAGGTGAACCCATGCCTTGCTCTCAAAGACCTGCTGTCTGATGAGGGCCTGGGCCCTGATGAAAGGCAGCTTCATGATTGGCAACCACTGGAGGAGCATGTGGTCAGGGATCCCAGGCCCTGGGACAGACTCTGAGAGCCTCCTGTATGCCTTCACAGCTGCCTCTTTCCACTTCCTGCAGTGTGGGCTGGACATCATGGTGTGTGTTGTGGGTAACTTCTGCTCTGGGTCACCATGTTGCCTCTGAATGGGTGTCTTCCCCCGCAGTGGCCACTAGTGTCCTGGAGTCCCTTTCTCCTCCCAGACTTCACCATGGTCCTGTCTTCTGTGCTCTGTAAGGCCTGGTGCTTACGGCTGTCACCTTTGGGTCTGTCTTCTACTAGCCTGTGTGTTCCTTGAGGGCAGGACGCATGTTGGATTCATTTTTCTAACACAGGGCCCGGCACACTGCTTATCCCAGAAAGTCCAGTGGATGAATCAGTCAGTGAAGGTGTCTAAGTGGGGCAACAGGCTCCAAAGGGGCCGCTAAAAATATTAATTTTCCTAAAAGGAGAGAAATAATGAAATGTGTGGTGTGGTTGTAAAATTTTGCTGGCATTGCTCAAAACTTCATTTGATTCATTAGTGTTTTTTTCAAGTAATCCAAGTACCCTCTTGGCACCTACGACCAGGGCTTCTGGGCGACTGTGAGCACTGTGCCTCGAGGTGCTCAGAGGGGAGTAGCCTGGGAGGTGTTGGCAGGTGCTGAGAAGGAGGCAGTGGATGTGGCAAGGTGGATGCTTCTACTGCATTTCTTGGGGCAGCAAGAAAAAGCTTTTACTTCGACAAAACATTTTCTCCATAGCAAAGTGAAAGTGTTACTTATAAAGGGCTGAAACAATGCCATGTGTTGGAATATGATGACTTATTTATGAATATACCAGTGGATTTGGACTTTTTAAAGTTGTTAAGTACTGTGTACCAAGCAATTTTGCAGGAAGAGCAGTTCGCTCTGTAGAGAGAGAGAGAGAGAGAGAGAGAGAGAGAGAGAGAGAGAGAGAGAGAGAAAGAAAGAAAGAAAGAAAAAGACTAGCCAGTAATTGCAGGCCACAGAGGGTTAGAGGTTGGTGCAGAATGAGGAGAAAAAATTGCGTGGTTATGTGGAATTCCATGTGCTTATTTGTATGTGGTGTAATGTTATGTTTCTGCATTATAGTTTTAGCAGCTTCCAAAATAAATATTAAAAAATGATACCAAAAGGGCTCGATTCCTATGACTTCCTGGATTTGGTAATTACCTATCTGTTGCTCTCTGGGTTACATGCATTTTTACATTTTCTTTTTGTCCCAGGACTAGAAGTTTATTTTAAAATAGATTCTTACCTGTTCAGTCCCCCAAACCTTTTAGGACTGTATTCCTTTTTTATCACAATTAAATTTATCATTTAATTTTTAAAGGTAGATTGAGGACCTACTTATCAAGCCTCAATAATTAAAACAACATGATATTGGCATGTGCATAGGTAGACGAATTAGGTAACCAAATTATTGCAGCAGAACAGAAGTCTTAAAACAGACCTGAACTCAAACAGGGAACTAGTATATTATAAAAGTGTCATCTCATATAAGAGAAGTAGAGAATAGACTATTGAATAAATGGTTTGGGGACAAGTAGGTAGACGTTCTAGAACAAAGTTAAAATTAGATCAATCCTTGCACTGTACTTCAGGGTAAATTTCAAATGGATCACATATTTAAATGTGAAAAAAGGTAACCATAGGAAGAAAAAAAATAAGGACATTGCTTTCTAGTCTTGGGGTGGGGAGAACCTTTAAATGTGACTCAAAATCCAGAAGTAAAGAAAAGTTTGATAAGTTAATGTACCTCAACTAAATAAAACAAAACACTTCTTATGGCTGGAATGCTAGCAGTCAGCTGAGCTGTGGGGCCCTCTGTGCATGGACACCCCTGCCTTCCTGCCATCTCCCTACTTCCCACAGCATGTCTGAAGTTCCAGCTCCACATCAGTAACCTCCTGTGGTACTTGAACTTTGGCCCTAAGAAAAAATGCTCAAAGCTCCTATCACAGCATAGGGCCAATCTTCTTAATATGTAAAGAGCTCTTAGAAATGATTAACAAAAAGAACAACAACCCAATAAAAAACAGTCAAGCATATGAACAGACAGTTCACAGCAAAAGGCACATAAGTGGCTCTTCAGAAACATGGAAAGATGTTCAGCCTCATTCAGGAGATAAATACAATTCAGTATAGTACCAAGGTATCATGTTTACCTGTCAGATTTGCAAATACTAGTAAGTGTTATCCATGCATCATGGCAACTCTATGAGGAAGCAGGTGCTTTCATACATTCCTGGTGGGATTATTAATTGGTCAGCTCCGGAGAGGGCAATTTGGCAGTATGGATCAGTAGTCAAAATGCATGTACTCAGTGAACTGGTAATTCTACTTCTGGGAATGTATCATTCGGAGATGTTGACACATAGTAGGCACATGACTTAACAAGGTATTAAGATAGTACAGTATTGTTTGAAATAGAACCCTGGAGACTACCTAAGCATCTATCATTGGGGGCCTGGTTAATTAACATTTCAGCAGTAACAACTAATGTACTAAAGATCTTCCAGATGCACTATTATGTGAAGAAAGCAAAGTGTAGACAACACACACACATACTTTTGTGTTAGGAAACACAATAAAAGCATATACTGGCATTTGTTTCTAATTGCATAGAGAAACTGGAAAGAAACACAAGGAATTATGAAAATCTCATACTGGTCAGCATGGGGGGGAGGAGGGGAGATGGAGAAGGAGGTTGTAGGGAGACTTTTTAATGTATGCCATTTTATTTTTTATTTTTGAATAATATGACATTACCTATGTAAGACTTAAATTTAAAAACAAGAATTTACTGAAATGGCACTTAATTAATGATGGATTGCCTACTTTGTTCCTGCTGTGATCTCTTTTGCTGCATTTTTATTGACTTCCTAGAGACCATGGGCTCACTTGTCAGCCTCTGAAGTTTGTTCGACTGATATCTGCCTTCCTCTGGCCTCCCACTTCCTTCTCCTACACAAGATCCCCAAATGTCAAGCCATGAATAGTTAAAAACAATTGCGTGCATCAATACCCCTCATGGTTATCTTATCAATTCCTTTTCCACGTCACACACAGATTTGAAAATGGAAAAAAACCACTTCTATTTAACGTAATTTCTGGCTGATACAGTCGATGGTTTCATATTTAAGATATGAACTATTGTTTAAACCATTGGAGAGCTGCCCAGCCAGCGTCATCTGGTAGAAATCACTACATTTTGGCAAGAAACCGGATGTCTTCGTTTAACATGAGACTTCTCAAGTAAGTGCAAATGCAGCCCCAATGGCACAGCCACTGAATGGTACCACTAAGTGAGCGTCCTGACTGTTTATTGTTATTCTAATGGGATGGTGATTTGATTATTCCTTTAGAGCAGGGACCCTGGAAACTTCAGCCTTTGCAGGGCTGTGAGGAGCCTCCCTGCCCAGGACTGGGCCACCGGAAATTCCACCCAGGGTTGGGCCTTCGTGGGGGCATTGAAATATTGAGATTCTCACATTTGGTCTCTGTCCCGACTTTATTGGGGTTTAAAGTTCACGCCGTTTCTGTGAGTGCCTAGGTGGGCTTCTTTCCAGCTCTGTCACTCGCTGTCCCCTTGGTTGGGTATCACACTGCTCATTTTCCTATGTTCTGCTTCTAATGTTGACAGTTTTCTTTGTCTTATCACTTAATATTATTTCCTTCGAGTCCACCCCTTGATTTTATTTTAGCTGCCACTTCCTTCCTAGTTACTGGACTTCGTAAGATCCCTTTCCTGACCTTCCCCAGCAGCCTTCACTCCCCCTGCTGCAAGCTTCCCCCAAGCCAGGGGCTCCTTCTTGGGAAGTCTCAGCACGGGTCCTCCCTGGGGCACACTCAGGTCTCTGGGAGGCAGACATTTGTCGCTTGTATGTGAGGGCCTCTTCCTCCAAGGCCTTGTGTTTTCTTATTAGACTGTGTTTTGGGGAAGACCCTGATAATGACGGCTCTTTTTTTCTTGGAGTGGTTCCTGAGGACAGGGGCAGGGAGAGGTGGTGTCAGCATTTGCCTTCCCTGGAGCCCCTGAGTCCTCCTGAGGCTTGTAAGCCACCCGGAACGTCTTGGTGTTTGAGGTTATTTTTCCTTAGTAGTGTGAATGCCCTAGTTTCATTGCATTTCTCTTACAATCTGACCATAGCTGCAGAATTTTAGCAGCTTCTTTGTTTTTAAACAGTCCGTATGTCAGGGCCACTGTATGTCATTTTTTAAAGTGATTTCTGAATTTTCTTTTTGTTTTGTGTTTGTACATTTTCAAGTGTATCCTGGCCAACTTTTGAGATTCAAAATTGACAGGACTTCTTCAATCTGGATTGCACTCTGGTACCACACGTTGCTAGTGCAGTAAGGTACTCAGTACCAGTTTTGGGGATGACCTAAACTTTTTCTAAGTGCATTAATAGGTAGAGATCAGAGGGGTATGTTTGGAGAACGAGATACAGTTCACTCGAGTTCTGGTTTTCTTTCTATGTTATATACTCCTGCCCCTTGTCAATATCGGCCTTGTGCTTTGTGACTTCTCAGTAGGAAAAAGTGGATAGTCTGATGTTAGTAAAGTGCATGTGTCCGTATTTGTTAAGCAAATTTCAAGGAGCAGATATGACATAGTGCTTAGTTACAGGCTTGGTTTTGGAGTTAGGCAAACCTGCTTGGAGTGCTTGCTTTGTCACAGTTTGGAGTATGGTGAAGATCAGATGAGACGATATGCCAAATATTTGCAATGGTGCCTTGAGTACTGCAGGGACAGCCAGGACACATGGCCATTGCTGCACCCTGGAGGTTAGATAATATGTGCCAAGGGTTTGTAGCGGTGTCTTGAGTACAACAAGGGCCAGGACACATTGCCATTGTCCTGCCTTGAAGATTAGATTATATATGCCAAGTGTTTGCAGTGGTGCTTTTAATGCAACAGGGTCTGGGACACATGGCCATTGTCTGCCTTGGAGATTAGATTAGATGATATGTGCCAAGTGTTTGCAGTGGGTCTTGAGTACAGCAAGGGCGAGGACACATGGCCATTGTCCTGCCTTGGAAATTAGATAATAAATGCCAAGTGTTTGCAATGGTGCTTTGAATGGAGCAGTGGCCAGGACACATGGCCATTGTCATGCTTTAGGGATTAGATAATATATGCCAAGGATTTGCAATGGTGCTTTGAATGCATCAGGGGCAGGACACATGGCCATTGTCACACCTTGGAGATTAGATGATATATGCCCAATGTTTAATAGTGTCTTGAGTACAGCAGAGGCCAGGACACATGGTCATTATTGTGTCTTGGAGATTAGATGATATGTGCCAAGCATTTGTAATGGTGCCTTGAGTATAGCAGGGATTACGACACAAGACCATTGTCCTGCCTTTGAGATTAGTTAATATATGCCAAGTGTTTGCAGTGGTGCCTTGAATACAGCAGGGGCTAAGACACATGGCCATTGGCCACATTGCTGCATCTTAGGTTTTAAGCTACCCTGCAGTGCAGTCATCCCTGAAATGGCAGCCCCTGTGGGTGACATGTAGGACAGTGTGGCTAGGAAAGGAAGAGAAAGGCTCCCGAAAGATCCCCTTGGCTGAGAAAGGTGTTTCTTTGTAGTTACAGGAAGCTCAGCTTCTGGAATCGTTGATATTAGGAAATGGCTGGAGTTGTCAAGTGATTACACTTTCTTGGCAAGAAATTAAAGGAAAATGTGTTGAAAATAAAAGGGAAGAATTTTTGGAAAGCGAAAGAACTAAAACATAATGATTGTCATTCCAATTCTTCCCTCTAGGGGAAGCTATTTCTTGAATGGCTCATAGAGCACCTTCTCATTCAGGAGGCTCCGCACTGTCAGGAGCTGCTTCCACCTCTGCCTTCTCTTCTCTGAGTTTTTCACCTTCGCTTGGCCCGGATGTTTCTGTGGGGTCTTCTGCTGCTGGAGCTGAGTGGGAAAGCCAGCAACTGGCAGCCTTGGGGCAGGTGACCCCAGATAAACCTGAGCCTGGCCCTCCCTATCTAAACAAGATGGCTTCCAATTGGCTTTCCCTTTGTAACTGGTCATCTATTTCCTTTAGAATTCTATGGATTGTTGGTCTATATTCTCAAGGACATGAGTGAACTTAGTCCTATATACATTTAATTTTTTCTTTTGTCATTTAATTCTCTCTAACTTGAAGAAAGGAAAGAATGTGCCCACGAACAATTATCTCCTTAAGAGGAAATTTTGAGAAGGCTACATTTTAAACTCCTTTAAAAATATCCCACATCTGGTTTGCATTTATCTGAAACGAAGCTACCAGTACATTATATTATTTTTAATTTAAAACTCTACAGGTAATTTGAGGAATTATATCTTTATCTGCTATGATTTTTTTGCATCCTTTAACAGAATGGATGTGTGCACTCCTTAAAAATTACTGGTTGGCTTCTGTCTTTCAGTAGGTCATTTTTCATAGGCAATTCAAAAATTCCAGATAGGTGTCTACGGTGTGGCTATGGCCAAGTGCTCCTTCACATCTGGTGAGCAAGTGTGTCCCGATTGCACAGCTGACATCCTGCTTGCCTGCCCGTCCTTGACACCAGCTTGAGGCTGGCCATCCATCTCCGATACGAGCAGTGTGTTCCACAGGAAAAAAGTAGCCCTTACGTTCTTTCTCTTTCCAAACGGTGTCCTGGAAACTTGTATTTTGGAATAAAATCTGCCCTCAAATCTCCACGCTTTAATCTCTTGGAACTTCAGTGTTCTCATCTATAAAATGGATGCTCAATAAATGTTAGTTTCCTTCAACACTTTTTCCTCTAAAGAAGAAATGGCAGACTTGTTTTCAGTCATAATACTTAATACTTTGGGATTTTCTTGAATTGTCAAAATTTTACATTTATAATTAGTTTTAATTTTAATTATGGAGGCTCCACTTTGTTTTTTAATATAAAAAGAGAAAAGAAAATGCAGAGCGGTTTTCAGAAATCCTTAAAGTGCTGCTTCTGATTTTTAAAAGAAACGGTGGCTTCATGAAAGGGTCTATAAATGACCGTCCTTGCGCTCCTGGGGCAGGGATCGGGCTGCAGGGAGGCCTTTGCCCTCCGGCTCCCTAGGCTGCTGTGGAATGTTCCCTGGCCTGTGCCTGGCTGGCCCATTTTCCCAAGAAGACTCCAGCATGCTCCTATTTTAGGATGTGACCTGCTGCGTGGCTCGCTGGGTTGTTTTGCCTCTCTTTATACCTGTTTCCTACCTTAGATAAGAAGACTGTCCTCAAGCAGGAGGGTCTGTGAGACTCTGTTGTCATGTTTAGCAGGTTTTTGGTGGATATCGGTAATTGGCTGAAGTCAGTAGACTTTTAAGGAGATCTCAGCTGACTATCGTGTAGGTTTTGCCGGATTTAAGTGTGGTTGCATTTCGGTAAACTCATCCTAAGGTCAAATCTGTGCTTCCAGTGATTCTCTGAATGACTCAGTTTCTCTTGAAGAAAGATTTCTATGAAATCTTTTCACAGTTTCATAGTTTGGGTTCCTTGAAAGCAGAGTCTGAGAGAGGGACAGGCAGTTTACTGGGAGGTGATTCCAGCAGACAGGAGGGAGGAAGTGAAGCAAGGAAGGGAAAGCCTGTGGAAGGAGGGCACTGAGCTATGGGCTCCCGCAGGACACCCCTCTCAGGAGTGCAGCAGAAGGATGCTGCAGCACCCTTGCTGAGTGCTTCCAGACACTTCTCGCTGGAGAGCCGAGTGGGCTCTTATGGGTTCGCATGGGTGCTAGGTACAGGTGGTGAGGCTCAGGTATGCCTGAGGTAAGATACTGCCACTTCAGTTGAGTCTGACCTCCCTAGGCACATGCCACCACAGCTATGGCAGACACTGGAAGGGGCTGCGAGGCTGTGGTACCCAGCCATGCCAAAGGTTTTTGTGACTAACAGAGTTGGTTACATGTATTCTCTTCACTCCACTTTGAGAGTCTGAGGTGTATGATTTTTTTAAAAAAGCATTCATTGATTTGCTAAGTTCTGTATTTTTTCTTGAGATTAATATAAATCCAAACAACTGCACTTGTTCTACATATACAGTATGTTTCAAAGTAAAATTATAGCCAAGGCACTTCACTGTCAAAGAAAGCTTAATTTACATTTTTGTATGCTATTTGCTAAGGCAATACTTGGAACATATACATTTTGAAGAGGGTCTTAGGAAAAAAATTAGAAAACAGAAAAGGTTTTCTGATTAACCTTCAGTGAATGAGAATATAAGGTAAACTAAAACATCCTATTCAGAGGATTTCAATTTTTCAGAGTTTCTACCATTTTGGTGCTCCTAGTCTTTAGCTTTTAAAAGTGATTCTTCTAGATAGTGGATTAAAATCCACATAGAGCACCCAGCTTTACTTAGACATTTGGCACAGATGAGATTTAGTTTAGTTAAAAAAAACCCAACAACTATTATTGTGTTTTCTAGATGAGAAAATTATATAACGTCATTGATTAGTTTATTAGAGTGGTGACTGCACAAGAGTAATGACAGAGTATTTCAAAATAAATGCTAGGATAGCATATTCTTTGAAAATACCTATATGAAATGATTGCCTTAGGATGGGGCAAACCTTCTCTGTAGAGGACCAGATGGCAGGTGGGTTAGACTTTGTGGGTCCTGAGGTCTCCCTTGCAGCGACTCAGTTCTGCCATTGCAGCTTAAAAGCTTAGGCAGTGCATGGACAGGTAGGCTTCTCTTTGATGAACATAGACTTCTCCCTTTGGAGCTTCAGAAAGCCACAGCATGTCAGTGGAAAGAGCACGGTATCACCTAAGATCATATTCATAGTTGGGCAAATGGACTGCCCCAGCCAGTGTGACTCACTGGCCCTTTGTTCCAGTGGCCCACTTTTATATGGGCAGCACACTCTGCTCCCACAATTTAACTTCAATGGGAAGCCGTAAGGGCAACATTTTCATGAAACAGGAATTTCTAGATTTTTACCTAGAGCTTGTATGTGTGATTTTCATGTTTTTTTAGTATCTTGTGGTCCTAAGTCACGTTGCAAAGATTAAGACAGAAATCAAGAGCGCCATGTATTAGTATCTACCCATCACTAAGAACCATATGATGCATGTGGAATTTCTTGTGGCAGAATGCTTGAACTGTTTTATGTTTGTTTGAACTGGCTAGGAGAGGTGACGTTGTTGTATGCTTTTGGAGAGGATAACTACATTAATATACACAGAGGTTGATGACATAGAACTGAGAACGGTCAGTTTGTCAAGAAATCTCTGTGTGACATCCACTTTTGTGTCTTTCTTTTTTTCTGAAAATACTGATTACAGATACTGGTGAAACCTTTAATGAAGTTACTTATTATTTAGATAAATCAGAAGAATTTTATAAGACCTTCTGTAATGAATGTATATGTGTAGAGTTTAATAGCATACTGTATATATTATATGATAATATCCAGCTGCTTTAATACATTAATGACTGTGTAGTGACCAGTGGATGACACAATGACTACACGAAAGAGAGGAGGCCTGAGGGAAGGCCGCTGGTGCCTTCTTCAGATGTGTGATGCCAGGAACTGAGCCAGCAGGCAGGAATTTTAGAAGTACCCGTCACTCCAGGGAGATGAAGGAAGACTCCAGTAAAGGAAAGGATCCTGTGGGGTCTCTTGAGGTGGGGATCTTTGTCAGCTACCTTCACACTGGCAGAGTCACTTTCCAGAAGGTGCATGAGCAAAGATTAAAGACATCAGTGTCAATCTCCTTGACCTGCCCTGACATTCTTAGAATGAATTGACCTGAGAGCATCTGCCTGACAGCAGGTCTGCCGGTTCGAGTTTTCTGTGTTCATTTATTTTGAAATGTATTTTTAAGTGACCAATAATTGTATATATTTATGGGGAACAATGAAATTTTGATGTGTGTATATGTTGTGGAATGAATTGAGCTAATTAGCAATTCTGTCACCTCACCGACTTATCATTTTTGGCGGTGAAAACATTCAGAGTCTATTCTTTTAGCAATTTTACAATGTACAACTCATTGTTAACTGTGATACCCATGCTGGGCAGTAGGTTACTAAAGCTTATTCCTCCTGTACCCTTTGACCAACATCGCCCCTCTCCCCATTTCCCCACGTTGCAGCCTCTGGTAACTATCCTTCAGCTCCCTGGTTCTTTCTCTTTTAGAGTTCACATACAAGTCAGGTCATTCCATACCTTTCTTTCTGCATACCTTGCTTCTTTCACTTACCTGTTTTCTTTTCATTTCCAAGAAAGGAAAGGCATACCTCTTTCTTATCCAGAATCTTGCCACAGCTCATTGCCCCTGCATATAAAAATCTCTGAGGTACTAAACAATGGCACAATCTGAGAAGGCACTGTTCCTGGAGGAGAGTCCAGGGAGAGCAAAGCAAGGAGAGCTTTGTGAATGTGCGATGCTATTTCACCAAGTCAGCAAACCCATGGCAAGGCCCTGTGTCTCCATTTGTCCATCTGACTGTCTGTCCACCCATCCATCCATCCATCCATCCAGCCAGCCAGCCATCCAGCCATCCACTCTCTCATCCATTTATCCATCCCTCCATCCATTCATCTATCCATCCATCTACCCACCCACCCACCCACTCATCCATCCAATCACCCATCCATCCACCCATTAACCCACCCATTCATCCATCTACAGATCCACCCATCCACCCATCTAACTACCCATCTATCTTAGAATTATAAATCAGAAGTAAGAAGTCACAGGGATGCAAGTTAGATTATGTATTTAAAGAATAAAATAACCTTTTCAGAAAGAAATTTGGTCTGATTTAGCTATTTATATCTGAGACTGGCTTTCCAGGAAGGTTGTTTGGTGGACAGACTCCATGAATTGAATGAACTATTCCTTAGTTCCAGAGTTTGACAAAAATACATATAAGGCATATTTGCTGTAAAAAAGAAAAAAAGAAGAAGAATATACATTATTTGTGACTATTTAAACTTGTGATAAAAATTTTTATATGTCAACTTAAAAATGTGTGATAGGGTACAAGTTCTTTTGAAAGTACACCATGAAAGCATGGGTAAATGCAAGGGGTGCCTTAGACTAACAGAGTACCCTGAATGAACAACTTGGATGGAGGTATTCCTGGACTAGGTGGCATTCAGCAGTCCAGCCTGGTGTGGTCAAGACAACAGTATTAAGATGACAGATGGTGATTTTTCTTGAGATTTGTCTTTCAAGTCTCTTCAGCAAGCCCAGAGAGTATTCCAGGAGCTATTCTTCCTGCTTTCAACCAGTGAATACCACTGTTACACCCAGAATGACGTTTTGGGATTATGTATTCCTCAGTGCTTTGCAGATAACCACCCCTCTAAAGTCTCTGCAATTGATTATGTTTTCTTTATTTTAATTTCCATGTTAATGCGTCTCCCCCCACAGAACTCAGTTAAGGTGATTTGAGTGTTTATTGAGTGCCTGGTATATGTTGATTCAGTGATAAACAAATCAGGTGCATCCATGACCCCAGAAAGATACAGTCTAGTTAGTAGTCAAGGTAGATCTCAACAAACGCAGTGAGCTAGACATGCGTAAGAGGGAAGCTACACTCACCTGGGACATTTGTAAAAGTCTCCATGAGGAAGTGTCAGCGGAGAACAAGACTGAGTTAGCCAGTGTGGATGTAGGCTTGTGGGAGAGAAAGTGTTACTGGTGGAGAAAGCTGCTTGTGCCCAAACGGGAAGGATAGGTGACTCTCTGCCCAAGCGTGCTCTTTTCATCCAGGAGTAGCTGTCCAGTGCCATGGGTACTGCCTTCCCAGAGTCAAGGTGGTAAGCTACGTTCTCCACTAAATGAACAGAGCCAACACATCTGAGTTTAGAGTCACACATAACTCAGGGATGGCAAAGGAAACCCACTTCCTCCGAGTGCATACCCTGAACACCTGATTTTCTGGAGGACAGATGAATGCTGCCCTTGGAGGCCACCATACTGCTGGGGGGTTAATATGCGTGAGAACACTACAGATGAGGAAAGATGTTCAGTTTTAAGAATTGCTCTATGTCCACGATTTTACTTTGGTTCTTATAACAGTCCAAAGGGGTGGAATCGTAAGTGAAGTGAAGCTCAGCAACGAAGACTTGTCTCTCACACTGTGAGCACAGCTAGGGAAGGCAGGAGCTGCTGGTCTTAGCCCTGCACACAGGGTCTTGGGGGTCCTCCTGTCCTAAGCCCTCAATAAGGATTTACTGCTTGGGTGAGTGCCCTCACTGTGGGTCGGCACCTCTATGGTGGGTGAGCACGCTCACTGTAGGTGGGTCCCCTCACTGTAGGTGGGTCCCCTCACTGTGGGTGGATGCCCTTACTGTGGGTGGGCACCTCTCCTGTGGGTGAGCACCCTCACTGTGTGTGAGCACCTCTATTGTGGATGAGCACTCTCACTGTAGGTAGGCACCCCACTGTGGGTGGGTCCCCTCACTGTAGTTGGGCACCCTACCTGTGAGTGAGTACTCTCCTCCCTCTGCCATCATTTCTGGGAACACAGTGTTTTCCAGATTACTGAGTTGTAACTTTTACAACTCCTACATTTAATGATTTCCGTTAGTTCACATATAGATCTTTAAAAATTGTGTGATGCCTTTCTTACTTTCTTAGCTGTAGTATTGTGAATCTAATCTTTTACTTTTTATCTTTATGAGCACCAATAATTATTTCTTTATAATATAGAAATGTCTTTTAAAGGAGCCTTAAGGGCCATTGCTTTGCCAAGCTCTGGCCTGGCCATGTGGTTCCCTGAGCTGTGGCCGCTGTGTCTTCCTAAACTTTGGCCCCCTCCCCTACCTTGGGGAGGTGAATCTTCTCTCTCTCTCTTTCTCTCTCTAATTTACTTTTCAAATAAAGTATATTTTCCAATCTAAAAAAAAAGGAGACTTAAGTTGTATAGTTCCATTTGCTGCTATGATTAATTAATAACCTCAGATTTTTAGACATTTTTATCTTTCTTATATCTTTTAAAGTTTTTTTTTTTTTTGCCTCTGTCAAACTGTGGGCATCAGTCATCCCTTGCTGGTCCTCCATAAGCTTGCTTGAAAAACCTGGCCGTCCTCCTCTCCCCTGGTCAAGCCGTGTGTCCACCCCTCTCCTGTGGTCAGGTGAAGCAGCCAGCCCCATCACTGGTGAGTGGTTGCAAGCTCTGAGCATGGGAGGGAGCGAGTAAGGGTCCTGCTTGTGGAGATCAGCACTTCATGGTACTCTTTGCATGGATTAGAGTTACTGGAGTAGTGACATTGGATAAGTGTATCTATTTTGTGTGTGACTTCTGAATATTTCCTGGAATGCTCTGGCTAAGGACAAAGTAACAGTCAATACAAAGTTATTGCACTTACTGGATGAATTGTAGTACTCTGTCAATTATATAAACCTTTTATTTTTTTGAGTTGGAGTCTCACTCTGTCGCCCAGACTGGAGTGCAGTGGCTGCTCCCGGCCACCGCAGCCTCGACCTGCTGGGCTCCGGTGATCCTTCCAAGTAGCCAGAATTACAGGCATGCGCTACCACACCTGGCTGATTTTTTGATTTATTGTAGAGATGAGGTCTCGCTGCCCAGGCGGGTCTCGAACCCGCGGGCTCAGGCAATCCATTCACCTCAGCCTCCCAAAGGCCCGGGATTACAGGCTGAGCCACCGAGCCCAGCTACATAACCTTATTAATAAGTAATTTTCATAAACCATTTACAAACTCTTGTTTATGTAGCATGTGTTTGTATTAAATTGGTATCTTATAGCAACCACAATTCATAGTTTATCAAACTTTATTGTATTCATTTGCCGTCCAGATAAGAAAATGGTTTTGTTTCAGCCTTTTTCAACAGGGAAGTTTAGGAGGGAGGAAGCAGATGAGTACTGCAGCAGGTATTAACAGTTACTAATGATGTACAGGTTATTACATAGGGGTACCCTGTAATTTTCACTGGTTTTATGTTCGTTCCATTCTCTTTGAGCTAAAATATCAACTGTTTTCTTTCCTATTTTGGAATTACCTAAGTAGGCTTGTTTAAATTTGGCAATTCTGTAAAAACATGAAATTTTTACTTTTAAACCTTTACAGGTGAAGAATATACTTGTTTAGTATGTCTACTATATACCTACTATATTTGCTTGATAGATAATATATTATGATTGGTGATTTGGAAGTGATATAAAAACCTTAATATTAAATACATAAAAATAATACAAAAACAGAAAAACATACAATTTAACTTTTTTTAAACTGGTAAATAAAAGCCATTAAAATCTTTACAATTTGAAAGCCTCTCAGCAGTTTTAAAACATTTTCACTATCTAGAAATTTCATACTAATTAAGTCTGCATTTCTTGTACCATAGTGAAAAAGAGTTACATGCATGCAACTTAAAGAACTTTGATCAATTTGATGCACTACAGACTTTTTTTTATCTTGATTAATTACAGTTGGGAATTATAATAGGTATGGTTTCCTGTGAAAATGAAATTAGGTCTCTGAGTTTTCAACTGTTCAAATGAGGTAATGGATAAAAAGTCACTCATAGCAGCAAACCATGAACTGTAGGTTTTAGAGTGGGAAGAACACGAGACTTGGAGCCAAATGATTGGAGTTTGAATAGTGACTCTTTCGGATATTTATTCCTTCATACACTGGTTGTGGCCTGCTAGGCCAACCTTTACACTTCTGAATGGTTTCCCTAACCTGTAAAATGGTTCTCCCTCCCTCCCTTTTTTTTGGTCAAAATAAAGATAAAATGATGAATGTGAAAATGCTTTGTAAACTATACAGTTCAGCATAAATATGATGCATCACTGCAAAATCTGGGGGACAGAATATACAAGCTAATAATCCTCATTGTTACGTAATGTTGCATGCTCTTGGTACTTAGACGCTCTGGTTCTCCTTTCGTATGATAGTTAATTTGCGATTGTTGTTTGAATAGTCTATTTTAGATTGCTAGGTAGGCAACTAAATACATACCTCATTATGCATTGTGGGTGTTGTGTGGGCGACTTAACCTTGGAATGACGAACTTAACTTTTTACCAGTTTTGACTAGTGTATATTTAAACGACAGAGTTTAAGATTTCATAGTATATGCTTTAAAAATTTTTTTTTGCATTTATGTGTGTAGTCATGTGACAATATAAAATATAAAGTTTAAATGTTCTGTGTGAAAAGTCAGTGCACACGAGATGATCGGAGCACAGAAATAAATGTTGTGTGTATCCTTTTAGAACGCAACACAATGGCAAGAAAATTAAATTATTTTTCTTTTAAAGCTGTATTTTCTTTGATAGAAAATGACTGCCTTCTTCCTCTTTTTCCCCCTTCCTTTCCTTCTTCTCCATCCATTTATAGTTAGCTTTTATTTGCATTTGGTTTTGACCCCTACTCTGCTTACAATTATCAGAGTTATAAAGTGGAAATTCAAGGGAGGGTGGATGTGCTGTAGTGGAATTATTTCCAAACAGAAATGGTTAAAACACTTTCCCTCCTTCCCTCCCTCCCTCTCTCCGTCCCTCCCTCCCTCCCTCCCTCCCTTCCTTTTTTTCTTTTTGAGGGGCAAAAAATGAGACATTCACAAAAGGAATCATCTTAGACTCTGATTAGATATCATTTTAGTTGACCCCTTCTACTAGCATAAGGAAATTCAGACCCATTTTTAAAAGGGATGCTGCTGACAGCATTTACTAACAGCCAGTGAAAGGCTGGGTGGAGGAAATGAAATAAAAACCCACGGGAAAATAGGAGCATGGAGAATAGACACTAAACAGCATCTTCTTCTTTCAAGAGGTACAGACAAGGCACGTTTTCAGAAATTAGTTTTTGGCTCTGGGGAGAGTCAAGCCAATTTTTGCCTTCTGCGCTGGCATGCCGCCTGTATTGTAAATCCCATTCCACAGAGCGGCTCTGAAAAGGCTTCAGTGCAATGTGGGAGCCGCGCCCAGCCCGCCGTGAAGCCAGCTGGGATTGATGCCGCATGTTCTTGGTCATTTCCCACCCTCGGATAAGAGGACATTTGTCCCACTGGGGCAGAGCCTTCTACCGTTCAAAATCATGCCTGGTAAACAGGCGAGGTTTTGTCTTTGTGACCCCATTATGGTGCCTGACACATAGACGATGCTCCAAGATGTGTACTGCATCCTGACGACATGCCATCTTTCTCTTTTCACGTGCCAACGTTGGGGCATTTTCCAAAGTCTTGTTCACGCTCCTGCCATCCACTGTACAGCTCAGCGTTTGGGAGCGGAACAGATTGCACACAGGCATTCAGTCAGGGATTGTCCCTGCACATTAATGAAACCCAGTCTGGGCCTGGGTGGGGCAGTCACTTTGATGGTAGATGTGGGCAGTGTCAAGATGACAGCTGCATTCTGCAAGCCACAGACCGTGTGGTAGAGGCTGGTGATCTTTTCTTTGGTGGGTTCTCTTATCTTCGGCCTGGATCTGTGGTTCCTTGTGACTCTACCGTGCTTGCTAGTTATGTTCT
>NW_007260360.1:25855-75017 GCF_000164805.1 Carlito syrichta
CCCCCAGACCATGTCATATTGAGCCAGTGTGGAGCATGGGTCAATTCTGGGGACATTAAAATGAGACTGTGTCTATAGGGAAGTTGTTATGAAAATCTGTTGGGGGGACGTGCTCATTCTCTTAACACCAAAATCCTGTTATTTTTCCAGACAAATGGTCTACTTTCATTCTGTGTGTACTGGGTTTTGCAAATGACCAGTTTGCATTTCACCTTGACTGCCAGGAAGTTTATAGTCAAATGTATGACTTATCTGCATGGTGTGTCACTTTTGTGGTATAAGCTTTATCTTATCTCTATTCCTGCTTCTATTTTATTTCCTTATCTTTTGTTTGCTTTCTTTTTCACTTCTGTTACCTTTTGTCTCACTGTACTGTATGTATACTTGAGAATGTTCTTAAATATTCTCTGGAACAAGGCAAGATAAATACGCTTCATTTCTGTGTTATTCCTGTATACTCCTGATAGAGTGTATTATCCTTGTTTTGCATAAGGTGATCCTGCAGATTTCTTGCCACACAGCCAGTAAAATAAGTTGTATGGCTGAGCGTCAACTTTCAGGTTCGCTCCTTGAAAGCCCAAGTTCATTCTTCGGGCTACACCATGTCCTCCCTCAGGAAGCTACCACATACTGTGTCGCAGTTCATGATGTTCCACAGGTACAAATGACCTTCCTGGATAGGACTGCAGATACATCCATATCACAAGCATAAGAAATCCATATTTACAAAAGTAATCCGAGGCAGTGTTTCTCAGAATATAGAGCCTGAAAATTCACTGAAAACACTGATTCCTGGACCCTGCCCAGACCTGCTGAAACAAACTCTGAGGGCGGGGCCTGGCAGTCTGTATATCAGCACTCTTAATTTTGGAAACTACTCAGGAGATTATTCACTTTAGAAAACAATGATTGTTTTGCTGATAGTTTTTTTAAAAAAACCCGTGAACCCTTTAAGTCTATTTAAATTTGAATTTGATTTATGAGGATTCAGAAAAATATCTATTGTGGAAAAATAGAAATTTTGAAAAAGAGAAATATTCTAAACTATCCTTGTCCTCAAATACTTTCCCAGACAACCTTTCCCTGTTTCCTTTGGAGACATAAATGCTGGATTTCTACATGTTTATTTGTTGTTCATTCTCATTTCTTTTTTTATTGTTCCATCTTCTCCCTCTCTCTTCCAAGGAGATTGTTTTAGTTATTTTCTAGCCTCTAATTTCTATAACTATCAAGAAAAGGTAACCTGTAGGTAAAGATTTTAAAACATGTGTACTAGCGATCCCATCTTGGCACTTACCTCACTGACACCAGCCACTACGGTCAGGTGGTTGGTGCCATCTCTAGCTGCAAGGTCATGTGGTCAGTGCCATCTCTAGCCATATGGTCAGGTGGTCCGTGCCATCTCTAGACACATGGTCAGGTGGTTGGTGCCATCTCTAGCCACATGGTCAAGTGGTCAGCACCATTTGTAGCCACCATGGTCAGGTGCTTGCTGCCATCTCTTTCTCCCTCCATCACTTGTTTCTTCTGCAGAGAAGAGATGAGGTTCCTGAGCCCCTGAGGCAGCTTCTCCTGGGCAGCTCACAGGACTTTCAGGATCACGGAGAGGCCACTTCTGCGTTTCTGGGACATTAACATAATGGGAATGCCCCTTCTTATTAATTTTTGAAACTCTTTTTGATACTTTGAATCTTCAAAAATGTTAAGTCTGTATAGTGGCTTAGTTTTGATGTCGAGCAGTGAGTCTATGTCTTACAAATGGTTAAGCCAAAGGCAGCGGTCCCCAACCTTTTTGGCATCAGGGACAGGTTTCATGGCAGAAATTTTTCCATAATGGGGGAGGGGAAGGTCATCAGGCATTAGATTCTCATAAGGAGCTGCAACCTAGATCCCTCACATGCACAGTTCATGATAGGGTTTGTGTTCCGATGAGAATCTAATGCCGCTGCTGATCTGACAGGAGACGGTTGCTGCTTATCTCCTGCTGTGTAGCCTAGTCCAGTACTGATCTGTGGCCCAGGAGTTGGGGACCCCTGGCCAAAGGCATTTGTTTTACTATGCTGTGTTATAATAAGACTAGATCAAACAGTGTTTTTTTCCAACACAGTGACTTTATCTCAGAAGTGAGCATGGTATGCTCTTTAGCAAGGTTTTGAAGTAATCTCTCCCAGCATATCGATTTACTAAAAAACACACAGGTGATGGCGATGCTTTAGTCATCCTGACTCAGAAGGAAGGGATGTCTTGTGCATTTCAACTATAACTGGGATTTTACCTTGACCAATAAGAATGATTCTTGAGTGTACAGTACTAAAAAGCAAAGAGGATTTCACAGAAATATGTGAACAGAAATGTCCTGCTGCTCCCCATGTCTCTTTCTATTTTGAGTTTATGTGCCCAAAGGAACACACATTCCCATATTTGTGATGGAAATTATCGAACTCAGCCGGACTTGGTGGCTCAGCCTGTAATCCCAGCACTTTGGGAGGCCGAGGCAAGTGGATTACCTTAGCCCGCGGGTTTGAGACCAGCCCAGGCAACTTGGTGAGAACTCGTCGCTATAATAAATAAAAAATTAGCCACCATGGTAGTGCACGCCTGTATTTCTGGCTACTTGAAAGGCTGAGGCAGAAGGGCTGGGGTGGCCGTGAGCATGCCACTGTGCTCCAGCCTGGGTGACAGAGTGAGACTCCAACTCAAAAAAAAAAAGAAAATTATTGGACTCAGCAGTCTGTTGTGATTGAGTTTCTCTGTGGCCACTTTACCCTAAAGGGTTGCATCATTTGGGCTGAAATTCTCTAAGATTTACCGAAAAAACACAGATCTGTGTTATAGTAAGTCCACTTTTTTGTTGTTGTTATTCTTAATTAGAGATCACAAGATTATTTTAAGATACAGTGATTGTGATGAGCCCTTTCCTCATATCTTTGTGTTGACTGGTGAGATTCAGAACACAGTTCTGTTTTCTTCAGGCATCTCATTCTCAAAATTTCCTAATGATTCCCTGAAGTGTAAGAATTTAGTTAAGATTACAGTGTAAAGAAACTTCAAAGTGGAGAGAGAAGGTCCCACTATTCTGTGTCCTTAGGGCATTCTGTGTAACTGTCATTTGACATATGCTATTGCAGTCTCATACTTGAACTTCCTTTTTTTTTTTTTTTTGAGTTGGAGTCTCACTCTATTGCCCAGGTTGGAGTGCAGTGGCATGCTCACGGCCAGTGCAGTCTCAACCTGCTGGACTCAGGTAATCCTTCTACCTCAGCCTTCCAAGTAGCTGGATCTACAGGTGCGCTCACTACTACTCCCGGCTTATTTTTTGATTTATTGTAGAGATAATGTCTCACCAAGTTACCCAGGCTGCTTTCGAAACCCTGAGCTCAGGTAATCCTCTCACCTTGGCCTCCCAAAGTGCTGGGATTACAAACTTGAGCCACTGTGCCCGGCCACCTGAACTTTCTTATGAGGCTTCAACCCAACTCAATTCAGAACTGCATTTTCTGTGATTCAAGGCCAATGTAACTTCTGTGGCTTCCTGTTTATGAGTGGTGGTGTTCATCCCCAGTTCTCTGTAATCTCAGACTCTTAACATTTTTTTTTTGTTTGTTTTCAGTTATGTCACTATCACCTTGAGTAGTAGGTACAATTTTTGGTGGTCATTGTTTACATTCCATTTCTATGTGTCTAAGGTTATTTCTGTTTAACTTAACTTGTGCATATGACAGAATATCTGATAGACATTTGTAAGATGCTGCATATGTTATGTACCCCTTGTTTCTCTACTCTTTACTCTTGGTAATTACTGACAACTCTAATCTTTTTGTATAATGTTATTGATTATCCATGGTTCAATAATAATAAATTTAATCATGTAATAAAAATGTAGAAATTATTTAATTCAGACATACAAATATTGACATACTGTAATTTTAATAAATCTATAGTGATGTTGATAATGCAGCATTTCATTTTTGGAAGGAAATCATTGATAACAGTTTACTTTTGTCTAAACTCTCTCACTTAGAAAATGCTAAGGGAATTGGAAATTTTTATATCCCACCCCTACTCCCAGGGAAGAAGTTAAGGATGCTGTGTACATTTACTTGAACATTGCAACTTTAGTCATTTTTAGAAAAAAAAAAAGCTTATTTTGCAAATTATGCTTATAAAAATTCTCAGTGAAACTGATTAAAATCAATATATGTATCATTGCGATCGTCATCAATCTTATTGTTTCAAGGTTATGGATTGAGTCATAGACTAAACTGATCATCTTACTATTATATAAAATTGAATGCAATTAGTCTATTTCTTAAAAATTGTCATGTACATCAACATGAAATGCCAAGTGGTTGAGGTGAAATTGGATCTTCTTCATTCTATCAAAAGAAAAGAGTTAGCTGACCCCATACACAGCAGTACAGGAAAATAATAATTCCAATTATTTTTGGTACCTGACATTAAGCTTAATGTTGAAATAAAACTTATTGAACTGGGCTGACTTGCAGATAGAGCCAGATGGAGCTTTGGGCTTACAGCAAGTAACAATTCCCCTCAGCTGATCCTGGGGGAGCTACCCTTTTGATCTGTCTCTCTGAGATTTTCTTTATTCTTCACCTTTTCTACTCAAAAGGCTCTGAGTAAGCTGAGAGTCACTAGGTCTCTGGTCCTTTTCTAAGTTGCTATCATCATGCTTTGTGTGAGGTTAGTTCGCCTTTCTCCCATTTATAGCTAAACAACAGGATGCTAGGTATACGTATTCCTAAGAATTTACTACAAATATGTTTCTTTTCCAAATATGCCCTGTGTCCTACCAGTGTAAGTAATGGTGATCAGAATCAATGCTCTAAATGCATAATGCAGAATGTGTCTGAGAAGTCTTGTCTCTACCCCAGAGACAAGTGTGTATGATTCTATCAAGTCTTTATACTTCAAATCGTATGGAGCTGCTTAAGTCTCTTTCAACATAACTACAGTCTTTACTTAGATTCAGATCACTGTTGAAATAGCTGTGTTTGGATTCTCTGCTTTTATATTGAAGTTATGAAGCTTTCAGGGAATTCGAAGTATTGTTTCAGATGGTAAGTGTTTCCACATACAATTTTCCCTAATTGTGAATGAGATTTTTATATTGACAATGGTGTTTAATTGAAGCCATAATGAAACTAGTACAGTTAAAATAATTTAATATGATATCAATTTATTCTTGTTAGTTTTTAATTGAAAGCAATTGCTACTTTTCAGCTGATTAAAATTCTCTAGTATGCTTTAATTAAAAAAACAAAAACTCATAACTCAAACTAGGATAATTGAAAGTAGTTTTTAATATTCCTTCATGCTTTTACTTGGACAATTTATAAACTAATTTATATCTAATTAAGAAAACAAAAGAGTTTAACTTTGAAAATGTCATTCACATGACTTGGTTTCTGGCTGTTTAAATGCAGTATGATAATATTTAAAAGCTGCATTTCAGGCAAAACTATTTTTGATAGAAACCTGGCTATATGCTATTTAAGTCATACCTCATATTGATATACAGTTTTCTGGAATTCTTCTTTCCTAATTCTGTTTTAATCTTGGTTTCTAAGAGGAGCAAAGAATACATGCTATGATTTTTTGTTGATTTGGTCCTGTGCCTTTGAGTACACTGCTACTAAACTTCAACTCTGTTAAATCTTCTCAGATACCGCACAGCTAAACCTTTCCAACTCTTAGGAACTCTTGAAGTTTTGTTTCAACTCTTAGTCATCACATCCTCCCACATCGTCTACCCACTTGCACATCAAAAATCCTAAAATAGTATGAAGTCATTTATCTCTGTATTTCAAAAAACCCATAAAAGTCATGATATTAGGAATTCTGTCAACTATGACAGAAGTCTGGGCTTTCAAACACATAGGTTTGGTGCCCTTAGTTAGACCCTAAATTAAAGGGTCTTTTCAATGTCTGAATTAAAAAAAAACCCAAACTTTGAGTATTTAAAACGTCATAATTATTTTTACTATGAGAAAATACAATAGCTACAATTCTAGAGGTTTATTTCTTTATTTATTTGAGTTGGCGTCTCACTCTGTCACCTGGGCTGGAGTGCAGTGGCACACTCATGTTTATTGCAGCCTTGATTTGCTGGACTCAGGTGGTCCTTTCGCCTTAGCCTCCCAAGTAGCTAGGACTACAAGGCATGTGCCACCATACCCAGCTAATATTTTGATTTATTGTAGAGACAGGGTCTCTCCAAGTTGCCCAGGCTGGTCTCAATCCTGTGGGCTCAGATGATCCTCTCGCCTCCGCCTCCCAAAATGCTGGGATTACAGGGTTGAGCCATCCTGTCAGGCAGTTCTAGAGGTTTAGATCAGCTTAATGTGTTAGTGAATTTCACTTGAAGCATCACACTTTAAAAAATCAACCATTTGGGTGGAAGTCATTACAATTTTGTTTAAAAATTGCATGTGTTTCTCTGACTTACGCATTAGAGCAAACTCATCTTATCCTTTTCTTGAAACCAACAATAGACACGAGTACTCACTTACTCCATTTCAGGCAGTGTGCTAAGTATCTTGCCTAAATTATTTTATATAAGCCTCAGTACATCCCTAAGGGGTAGTAATAACTATTATATCCACTGAATATTTAAGGAAAATACATGTCAGAGAAATTAGGTAGCTTGGCCAGTGAGCATCAAGATGATTCAAAATCCAGGCACGCTGACCCTAGAGGGGCATGCATACTACTGTCCTAATTTCTGATGGCTTCAGTTTATGACAACTCTTAACATTCTGATGACTTAAGATCATTATAATTCATAGCCATTTTTGTTTTTCATGCTTATATACCTTGGCATTGGTTTATATTCCAGGTAAGAAAAGTTTTAGAGTTATGTGTAAAGCAAGAATACATTGCTTTCAAATGCAAGATGGAGAGATAATCTTGCCAGTAGATGGTTGCAGCAACATTGATTGAACTTGGGGATAGGTAATGAGGCTTCTCAGACTTCTTTCAGATTACATCTTGGTTTAGAATTTGGCTATGATAGATGCCCTTGCCTGTTGTAGTATTCTAGAAAGAGGAGATGTACTTGAAAATAAAGATATTTAGTGGTAAGTCCTTTAACGTCTTAAAGTATGACAGGTGTCTGGCTAGAAAACTAAAATGAAAATCATTACAATCTGTAAACTGGATCTTCTTGTGCAATGTTTGATTATTTTGGTCTGTCAGTAACAGGAGATGTCTACCTCACCTCCAAGGCTGCTAGTCTTTCTTCTCCAAGAGTCAGAGGGGCTTGGATGCAGCAGGGTGTCAGCAGAGCTTGGTTTTGGCACCCTGGCGCTTGATATGCTTATGCACAGTTCCATCTTCTGCACTGGCTTTTGTGATATTACTGGGCAGCTTCTGGGCATTTAGGCCCATGTCCTAAAGCATCATCTTCATTTAATTCCCATTTGTTTCATGAGAATTAAACATATGACATGATGACTATTGATCAGTACACTTGAGGATCAATTATGCACAAATGGGTAATAAATATTCATTAATAGTATATGCATTTTTAAAACATCAGGGTCTGTTACATTGTGAGACCTTTAAACATTGCATGCCTATTTAAAAATACATATGAAACAATAAAGATTCTTTATTTCCTGAATTTTACACAAAGCCTCCAGTGAAGCTTCTATATGCACTGGAGGTGGCTGTGTAGCTTTTGAACCAATGGGAAGTTAACCAGAAGACTCCAATCAAAAAAGACGGATTTAGAGATTGAAAGAGGACAGTTCCATGTCATTTTCTCCCATCTACAAATTTCTGCTTTTCCAAGGGCAGTTTGGGTCACCATTTGAAGTGTTGCTTATCGTCAAGTTTCTAGACCTCTAGACTAAATGTAGCCTGTGTCATAAAACTGCAGATCCAGAAAAACCAGAAGGGCCATTGTGAGGTCCCTTGTCCTCCCAGTGGGGGTCTTCTGTAATGACCCGGAGTCAGCTGGCCCCCTTCCCTGCTCCTCCTGACCCCCCTTTTCTCTTCTTATCACTGTAAGAAGTAATAAAAGTGAACAGTAATATAAAGTGCCTTTTAGTTTCCCCTTTAACCCTCAATGGTGGGAAGGTCTTTTCTAACAAATTAATAGCTTCAGCTGTGGTGTTTTAGCTAAGCTATAAAAGATTGGAGAGGTGATTTCTGTCAAGAAGAAATAATTCTTTCTCTCCAAAAAACTGTATATTCCAAATCTTTTCTTTTTGTTAGGTTCCTGAAAGTCTGTTATTTCCTTTTATAAGTGTTATCTCCTTTTATAAGTGTTTGCTGCTTTTCCAAGGGCAGTTTGGGTCATCATTTGAAGTGTTGCTTATTGTCAAGTTTCTAGACCTCTAGACTAAATATAGCTAACTAAGTGTTAGTTATCTCCTTTTATAAATGTTAACTCTGAAAATTTTCTGTATGATTATGTTTGACAAGATTTATGTAAAGTTTTTATTTTAGAGCAAAGATTAATAATCTGCATTTTTCCACAATGGAGGTGTTAATGTGGAAATATAAGGGAATAGATAGACTCAAGTAACGGCAATTTTAACAATCTACAACAGAAAGCACCTGGAATAAACAACTTCATAAAAACATTTATTTTATAATTTTCATTGTATAGTTTTCTGAGAGTAATTCTCTGATCTAAGGGACTGTTATGTGAGGGAGAGAACTGAGAATATACCCCCTGTAAGTGGCATTTGACAGAGTAGATTGCACCCTCTGTCCTGAATACCTTTCCTTGTCTGATCCCCTGGACACTTCTTGAGTTGGTCTCTACCCTGATGCACTCCCTCCTCATCTCAACCTGGAAATGTTGGAAGGCTGTGGGCTAAGGCCCTCACTCTGAAAATGGCATCTCCAGTCTGCCGGTTGCTCTGACCCAGTCTTCAAGGCCATACTCGGTTGCCCTCTCTGTTCCACACCCCACCTGATGGCAAATCTTGTGGACTGCCACCTCAGCCACCATTCAGCATCTGCTCTGCCCTCATGTCCAAGCCTAGACTAGGGGATGGCTTTCTGCTTGGCCTCCCTGTGCTGCCCTTGCTCCTTGACTGTCCGTATCTACACGGCAACAGACGTGAACCCTGTGCAGGGTCAGTCAGCTCTGTCACTTCTGTGTCCCATCATCTCATCACAGGCTGCGTCAAATCTAGGGTCCTCACCACTGCCCTGAAGTTTTCATCCACGCCACTGGGCCAGCTCTCGGGGACCCTCTCTCCCTGGCCAAGTGCATTGTTCTCTGTGCTCCTTGAGCTTGCCAGACATACTCCTCCTCGGATCCTCTGTGCCAACTGAACACCTGTGTAGGAAACTCTTCCTCCAGATGCCTGAGGCTGAGCCCTCTGTGCGTTTAGGACTCTGCTCTCCATCACAGGGTTCTTGCAGACTCACTCAAGTGGAGTAGCACCTCCTGCCTGCTACATACCTCTTACTTAGCTCTATTTTTTTCATAGCACTTTTGATCACTGATACATATTTATTACTTTGTTTATTGTCTCATGGTTTATAAGCTCCAGGAGGGCAAGAACTTGGTTTGCTTTGTTCACTGTTGTGTCTCCAATGCCTGCAACAGTGCTTGCTACAGAGTAGGTGCTCAACAAATTTTTTCAATTGAATGAATGGGCTGCTATACTCAATTATTTATTTATACAAGATTAGGACTTAAAACTCCTAAACTGAGGCTGGGTATGATAGCTCATGTCTGTAATCCTAGCACTGTGGGAGGCTGAAGCAGGATTGCTTGAGGTCAGGAATTCTAATTCAGCAAGGTAGATATAGTGAGATGCTGCCTCTACAAAAATAAAAAAAAAATTAGCCAGGCATGGTGACATGTGCCTGTAGTCCCAGCTATTCAGGAGAATTGCTTGAGCCCAGGAGTTTGAGGCTGCAGCAAGCTATGATTATGCCACTGTGCTCCAACCTGGGTGATAGAGCGAGACCGTGTCTCAAAAGTAAAAGTAAAATTCCTTAATTGGTAATCAATCTCACTTACTTAGGGGCTGGAACTTTGAACTGGATTCAGTTTATGTTATAATTTGACATTTTAGGAGGGTTTAGAGAAAGGAAAAGAAACTGAGAAATTCTTCAAGAGATACTCATCTCCAATAAGAGCTAGTAAACTGAAAAAAAATTAAAAGGTTTGTCTCTTGAAATTAAAGTTTTAAACTCCTAAAGTCACTTGCACTATTGAACACTGAAATGTTCAAGTCAACCTAGAAAATAAAGGAAAGAGTTACTCAGATGAAAGTGTTTTGAGTCAGGGAATGACCTGGAGCAGGAAGTGATTTAGGAAGATTGATGTGCCTGGGAGGAGAAGAGCCAGGTGCAGGAGAGTGTGCTGGGTGGCCCAGGAGAGCCAACCTGAGGCCAGGAGCCTGGGCCAGAGGAGGGACAGCGCTTGCAAAAATGGTGAGAGGTGCATGGATAGGACTGAAAGACTGATCTGGTATGGTAGTGAGGAAGAAGGGGAAGTTAGGGAGAATCCCAGACTTTGAACCAGATGGAATGAGTGACAGAGACAGAATTTGAAGAGGTGCCCGGCCTTGCAGGGAGAGTAATAAATTCATGTCCCCCCTGCGGAGTTTGAGTTTGAGGAGGCAGCAGGAAATTCACACAGAGATGTCTGGCAGGCAGCCAGAGCAGGGTGAAGACTGCTCAGGAGGAGGCCAGGCTAGAAAGGGAGACTTTTGGAGTTACTGTAACAGATATTTCAGAGGTTTTAAAAACTAAAACCCAGAGAGAAAAACCTGGAGAGGCACCCACGATTGGGGGCAGGAAGAGGAAGAGTGTTTATGGAGGAATGGTATGGTCACAGAGCAAGTGCCAACCCAGGGAGGAGTGGGGTGGGGGCTGGAATGGGGGTGGGGGCACACTTGCACCAGATTCCACAACGCAGAGGCCACTGTGATTCCAGTGAGTTTGACCACTGAAATCTGGAGGCTTGGTCTTCTGTGGTGTATCCCAAGCTAGTAATCCTTCTTTACCTAAGTTTGAAATATATTAATTTTGTGCCACTTTAAAAAGTTTGTTCAAATGGGCTTCCTTTGATGACGTTTCTGTCATTGCTTCTTGGGTTTTTAGGTTTCTCTGGTTTTTTCCCTCTTCTCTCTCTGTCAGCAGTTCCTGTGTCACAGGTTAAAAGGTAAAGCACAAGATAGAGTCCCTTAGCATCTGAGTTGGTTATAAAATAAGCCTCTTTCTTTATGGGGTTTCTTTCTAGTGTGAACTTCTTAATAGAACATATTTTCTGATGGCTCCACTGTGTGTGTTTACCTTAAGGATTTTATTAGATATTTTAGGGTGGAGAGGAAGGGAATTTGTAGGGAAACAGAACCAGTCGGAACCAGTTTGTGTGTGTGTGTGTGTGTGTGTGTGTGTGTGTGTGTGTGTGTGTGTGTATGTACACACACATACAGTCATGCACATATAAGGACATTTTGGTCAATGGTAGACCTGTGTATATGACAGTGGTCCCATGAGATTATAGCACCTTATTTCATCAGTCACATGCTGTAAGGTGTGTCACCTAGGAGCAGCAGGTCATGCCATACAGCCCAGGATTGTCATAACTCCTCTAGGCTTGTGCAAGTACTCGTACCCTCTACAATGACAAAATTGCCTAATGATGCTTGTCTCACAAAGTGTTTCTGTTGTTAAGTGACACATAATTGTGTCACACACACATACACAGGGAGAGAGAGGGGAGGGGGGGGCTGACCTTAAGAACTTGGCTCATGACTGTGAAAGCTGACAGGTCTAGAGACCTAAGAACTGGTGTTTCAGCCTTGAGGATTTGTGGAGCAGCAGACTGGAATCTCATGTAGGGCCTCTGTGTTGCATCCTAAGGCGAGTGCCTTCCTCTTGGGGAAATCTCAGTGCTTGTCCCAAAGGCCACCAACTGATTGGGTGACATTCACACACACTCTGGAGTGTTGTATACTTGACGCAGAGTTCACGAATGTAAATGCTAATCACATTTAGAAAATGCCTTCATAGGCTGGGCTCATTGGCTCAGCCTATAATCCCAGCACTTTGGGAGGCCTAGGCGAGTGGATTGCCTGAGCCTGCGGGTTCGAGACCAGCCCAGGCAACTTGGCGAGACATTGTCTCTACAACAGATTAAAAAATTAGCCGGGCATGGTAGCATGCGCCTGTAGTTCCGGCTACTTGGAAGACTGAGACAGCAGGATCTCCAGATTCTGCAATGTCGACATTGGAGTGCCTGTGAGTATGCCATAGCGCTGCAGCCTGAGTGACAGAGTGAGACTCCAAAAAAAAAAAAAAAAAAAATGGCTTTATAGCAATATCTAGACTGGTGTTTGAACAAACTACAGGGCATTATGATCCAGCCAAGTGAACCATCACAAGAAGAAAAGTAACAGCTTAGGAAAATGATCTATCAGTTGGAAGCAACAACTATGATAGCAACCAGGGGAGAAACCTCACCCTACCAAGGGTTTGGTCTTCTGTGTCAGTCTCTCATGTTTCTGATCATATGCAACATGTCAGAGATCCTGTCTTGAAAGGGAAAAGGGCTTTTCAGTTGCAGAAAGAATAAGTGTGACTTTCTCAATTTTATATAAGCATTACAGGCAATACTTTAAGAAGCTTAGATGTTTTTGAAGCTTACATTTGCTGCTGAGGTTTTACTAAACCTCAGCTCTTTCTTTTTAGCTCTCTAAATGTCTTGAATGTATCTTTCTTTTTGGGGGGACAGGGTTTCACCCTGTCACCCATGCTAGAGTGCAGTGGCACAATCCCAATGATCACAGCTCACAGCAGCCTCCATACCCTGGGCCCAGGCAATCCCTCCACCCCAGCCTCCCGAGTAGCTGGGACTACAGGCATGCACCACCACACTCACTTAATCTTTTGATTTTCTTGTAGAGATAAGGTTTTGCTATGTTGCTCAGGCAGGTCTCTAACTCTTGGGCTTAAGCAATCCACCCACCTCAGCCTCCCAAAGTGCTAGGACCACAGGTGTGAGCCATAGCACCCAGCCATGAATGTATCTTTAAAATATGTATTTTGCTTACTGAACTTAAAGCAAGAATTTATTCTTTTACAGTTTAATTTTATCAGCAGCAGATAACATTTGATCAGGGCCTTAAGTTATTTTTCTCTCTCAGATACTTAGGACAATACATATAATTAGAATTGGAGTAAAGGGTAAAAGTATGAGCAACAAGACCCTTTTTGTCAGGAAAGAACATCTGCTTTAGATCCAAAACCTGAGTTGAGGAGTCCTGGGCTCTCCTATGGTACTTACTGCTGTATGAAGTAGTATGTCACTCTCCGCATCCTCTGCCTCCACCCGTCCTGCACTGCGCGTACCAATTCTTTTATTTACATCTTTTCTCCCTTCCCTGGATTTTAATTGCCCTGCATAGCACTTTCCTGTCTCCGAGGCTGTTCCTAAATGAGAGAACAGTCACTTTTTCCAGTTACCTGCCGTGGACCCTCAGGCATGCTTTGTGGCATCAGTATGCGCACGGCTGGTAGGAAATTGATCAGTGTGGACATTTCTCAAGATATTTCACTTGGATACTTACAAGAAGGATCTCCTCTTCCATTTACCCCCCATCATCACCTTTCACAATTCACTGGTGTGTGCATGCTTTTAGCTATGACTCTCTTGGGAACAAGGTTTACTATGAGAGGAGGGGAAGCTGGCACATGTGATTACTCTGTGGACACGAGAAGGAGACAGGAGTGGGAATGAGGACAGAACTTATTTTGTTGCATATCAGTACAAATTGCCCTTTTTCAGAGGCTTGAAAAACAGTTTTTTCTGGGGGAAGTTTGTACCCCTTCTTCTGTATATGGTAGAGGGCTATGAAATTCTCTGCTCCCTGCTCATGACCATGTCTTCTTTCGTGTCTTGGGTCATTTCTTCACACAGGCCAGTTTCTCCTGAAGGCAGGAGGGTTATGTATATGTGAACTGCAGCAGGTTTTGTTTGTGCCTGAGATGAGGAAGGTTGATGTGGGGAACACAGTTGCCTCTGGATAATTACAAGTGCCTTCACTATGTTTGTCAAGTGTGCAGGCTTGGATGAGACGCAGCATCAGATTGTTGGTCTTTAGATCCAAGAATTGCTATCAGACAGTGAATTTTGCCTGTATCTTTTCTACCTGTGTAGCCTACAAAATAAAATATTTGTTACACTAACAGTTAAAAAAAATCTAATTGCTACACAATTATATCGGACCAGGTGTTTCTTATGCACTCATTTTTTTTAAACCAATGTAGCTAGTATACATTTGAACAACAGACATAAAATGCATACATATAGTTTAATGAGTTATTTTGTTGTTGGAGAAGCAATGTCACTATGTTATTCTCTGCTTATTTTATTAGTCACTTTTTCTAGCTTTTAGAGATGGAGTCTTGCTATGTTTCCCAGGCTGGACGTGAGCTCCCTGTCTCAAGATGTCCTCTTGCTTCAGCTCTGAGTGGCTGGGATTATAGGTGTGAGACACTTTGTCCAACTTTTCTAAATATATATATATATATATATAAAATTTGGGAGGAAAAGCAGCTTTAATTTCTGTGTGATTATTTCAATGTTGACACTCAATTTCACTACTGAGAACTGGGTCCTTAAGGCAGAAGGTCAGGTGGGCTTATCCTGCTCTTATGATTGCTTTTGTGTTTGATGACCTTTATCTGCTCAGTTCCAGTGCTTGAGTCATATCTGTGCAGTGGGACTGACCAGCTGGGACTTTCTCAGTCTCAGTACTGCAAGTCCCATGTCTTGGGAAACCTCTCAGTCCCAGGCAGGCTGGGTGACCACTGTTCATCCCAGCAGCAGCCTTTCCCACAAGCACTCCACCACGAGGCCCCTTGTACTCCCTCTTCCCCCACTTTCACACTGACTTGTGATGACTGATCGGAGGTGAAGTTTATTTTAAATTGCTCATAGTGAATTTAAGTTTGTGGAACTGCAGTGGATGTTATAATTCCTAAAGCTGTCCCCTTTCCTGATTTTTAGGCATGGCTTCCTTGGGATGTGGCTTCTGCAAGCGTCCTTTGCCAACTGGGGTCAGGTGATAGGAAATAAGTCTTCCTTCGCTGAGAATGGATGGGGCCCAGGCCTGATGTACTACTGTTTTCTCAGAGTCGCTCCTGGCATTTCCGTGTCAGGCAGCTAAAGGTGACCACACTTGAGCAAGCCTGGTGCCCTTGAGGAAATGTCTTTCCTTTCATCACTGCGTGTCTCTCTAGGATTAAGATACACTTTCTTGAAGTTATGCCCACAGCCTTGATTCTAGACATCTTATAAAGAAATGGTGTTGACTCATTCTGAATACATTCAAGAGAAGTCTGACAGTGTCATTAAAAAATATATATATATATGTATATATATATTTTCCAATAAAGTACACTGAAAAAATTCTGTTCTCAAATGTCTGTGTAGAGTTTTAACTGTTTTATGAAAATGGCGCACATGTGTGCCTTTCTCTTTGTTGATCAGAAATCAGCTCTATTTTCCTCCTATTTGGGTAGGAAACTATAGTGCTTTTAAGTTGTTGGCTCAGAAGAAACTGATTGTAGTAAGTTATCTTTTAACAAAATAATTCCTTTGTGCTAGAAGGAAACTAGTTTTTGAAATTCAGTGGCTGTGTTAGTAGTAATGTGTTAGTAGGATATTAAGTTGGCATCCAAGCCATGGGCACTGGCCATGATTCTGCCGTCTCCACATTCCCCAACTGAATATTGTTATATTGTTAAATCTAGTTAACACTATATTTAATGTTTTAAATCTAACACTAGATAAAATGTTTTTCTGAAGGAGTAACAGCTACTCGGGTGGGGGGGTGGCGGGGAGAAACCCCAAATAACACAAAAATGGAGTTTAAAACGTGCTTTACTCCTGCCTGCCAAGGAGCAGCTACTTCATGACATTTTATATACATGTATATATATTGTTAAATCTAGTTATATATATATATATCTAATTATATACATATTGTTAAATCTAGTTAACACAGACTTTAGAAGAGCCCACAAAAGATCTCCTCTCCTTTGGGCTCTGTGCCTAAAGAAAATGTTTTTCTGAAGGAGTAACAGCTACTCGGTTGGGGGTGGGGGGTGGGGAGGGGAGAAACCCCAAATAACGCAAAAATGGAGTTTAAAACGTGTTTTACTCCTGCCTGCCAAGGAGCAGCTACTTCATAATATTAGGCAGCTGAAAACTGTTCCCTGGGACCTCAACACCATTTCTTGCCAAATATGGTGAGAGACGCTTGCCCCTTTTTAATAAAAGAAGCACTTATTTTCAGAATAACCTTATAAATTGGTTCCTGCTAGGATTTTGGGTAAGGACAGTAAATACACTAACAGCTACTGCTTCCATTTGGTTCTGTGAACTAGTGTCCTTGTTGTATGGGTTGGCTGAATGGGAACTAAAATACATTTGACTTGGAAAACGCCTCTTGTGAAGCTGGAAAGAAAAACAGGGTCTGTTAGGTTGAAATAACTTACTAGAAAGTTGGTATTTACAAACTGCAAATCGGGTGAAAGCTGAAGAAAGAAAATTCAAGTTTGTGGGTAAAAATCCGGGTTTTAAAATATCTCATGCGAATCAATAAAAACAGATTTTACTTTATTTCCCCGTTTTGATCTTCAGGGTGTGGATCCATGTATTCCCCGGGAAGGCTGCAAATCCAACAGGAGCATGAGATTAGATCATAGGAACCAGAAAATGAAAGTGGCCACAAAGAGGGAAGATGCTGAGCACTCACAGGAGGCCAAGGGAGGGGCTGAGAAGACAGCTGGGATGTGGAGAGGCGTATGAAGTTCAGTAAAATACGCAAAGTAGTAGCTGAGTGGAAATCATTTAAACTGACCCCAAACTCTTATTATGAATAAATTATTACTTTGCAAATATAAATTTTAAAATAAAACTGTCTTTAAAAAAAAGTTTTCATGCTTTCATCATAAATTGGTGGTTTTTGCCTTTAGCGTCTGTTCATCGTAAATGGAAAAACCCAGACTTATTTCCATCACTTTGCTATCAGAAACATTTGGCTGAGTTTGTTAAGTGTCTGAATAAAATGTGTTTTCAAAAAACTGACAGATTTAAAATGATAGGATCACATACTTGCTATGATTTACTTAGTCATCCAGTTTGATTTATTTTATCTGAAAATAATGAATGGAATTAAGTTATTTATTTTATGTGTATTTTCATAAATTCTGTCCAATGAATTTAACACTTTGCTTAGATTCTTATGTTATCCTATTCTTTGCAACTCTTGTACTCGGTAGTCCTTAATTCTGTTTGATCAGGACAGTCACTGAGACTGTCTAGGGATTTTAAATATTTTCTCTATTTCATGTCATTTATTCAGCCATTAACATATTTACTGAATGCCTACTATGTGCCAAGAATTCTGCTCGATGCTAGAAATACAACAGTGAACAAAATAAAAATAGTCTTGTTTTCTAAGAGAAGACAGGGAGAATGTCAAATCCAGTTGTGTTAGGGTCAACCTGTAATGGAATTAGTCATATCACAGTGAAGCTTAAATGACAAGCAGGTTGGGATATAGGAAGGGTTGCAGGGGGGATATTCTGGAGGAGAGAAGGCATGGCATGTGAGCCACATGTGAGATGTGTGTGTGATGTTCTCAGGAGCTGAGCAGGGGTGGCATGTCTAGAATTACAGCAGGAAGCTGAACAGTGGGAGGGGAAGCTGAAGAGGTGACATGGGATCTGATTTCTGGTGGCCTTATGAGCTGAATTAACATTTTTTAAAAAACTGTATCTTCGAGTGGTGAGGACTGGCCAAAGTTTTTTAATAATGAGTGTATGGGGAATATCAAATGAGCATCTTAGAAGGATTACTTTGGCCTTTATGAACAGTGGTTTGGAGAAGCAAAACTGAAGGTGGAGTGGAGAAATAATCCATCAGAGTGTTCAGGAGCTAGTCACTGAGAGAAGAGGTAGAGATAGGTGGAAGCATTTGAAAACTGCTGGGGTACCATAATTAGCACCATTCGGTGCTATGGCTTCCTGGGGCCGAAGTGGGCACGTGGCCTGCGACCCAAAGGTCTCCAGTTTTGGGCGTGGGCAGGTGGGTGAGGGATGTGCCATTCCATAAGATAGGGAGCTGAGGAGGGGGCGCTTGGGGAGGGCGAGGTGGAGTTCAGTGTGGGGCCAACGGAGTTTGAAGTTCTTGTTGACAGATAAGAAGCCACAGCAGGTTGACATTAGTAGTTGATTAGTGGATCTGAAGCTGAAGAGAAAGAAAGAAAGACTGGACTATAGCTGTTAATTAAACTATTCCTTTGTTTTTAACTTTTATACTGCTGTTAAAAAGAGAAATTCAGTGCTACATGTGGACCATTACTTCAATGTTTTCACACTCAGTTTGGATAATAATGTTTTATAGTCTTTACAATTCTTTGGCTTCCTCAGTGTCCACAAATAGGCAATTTCTTGACTATAATCAAGCAAGTGTTTGATTCTTACTTGATTATGCTGAATGCTAGAGTATGGAGTACGATACATTAAAAAAATATGAACACATAAAAAATTTATTATGTTACTCTTCAAAGACAGTTTCTGTTGGGAAACTAACGTTACCTGTTGTTTTATCTCATGATACAAAGGATAGAAGCAAAGTAAGGTTTTTCTTTTTTAGTTTTCCTATTCAAAGGAAAATTGGTAAATATAAAAGCAAAACTATCTTCTAAATAAAGAGAAGTTATTTTTTTCTGTTTGCATTCTTAAATATTTTGCGTCAAATTTCTTCTTTAAATATTGTTTCTGATTGAAAATGTAATAAAGGACTACTAATAGTTCTCATGTTACTTACAAATAACCCATTTGAATTTGTGCCCTATTAGTTAAAATAGTAAGATTTTACTTTTTGATATGTGGATGCCTGTATATGTTTATAGTCATTCAAGAGAGATATGTGGTAAGATGAGGCTTTCTCACCAGAAAAGATACATTGTAAACTATTCTAGTATTGTTTCTGGTAGTATAATTAAGTATGCTTTAATTTCAGTATGGACCAGAAATATATGCTTATTTCTCATATAATTCTCTAATGTGAAAACTTAAAAAAAAATGTATAGGCATAAGGCTGGGCACAGTGGCTCATGCCTGTAATCCCAGAACTTTGGGTGGCCAAGGTAGGAGGATTGCTTAAGGCCAGGAGTTTGAGACCAACCTGGACAACAAAGCAGAACACCATCTGTATAAAAAAAAAATAGAAAAATTAACCAGGCATGGTGGCACACACCTGTAGTCTCACCTACTTGGGAGGCTGAGGTAGGAGGGTTGCTTGAGCCCAGAAGTTAGAGTCTGTGGTGAGCTGAGATCATGTCACTGCCCTCCAGCCTGGGCAACAGGGTGAAACCCTGTCTCCAAAAAAAAAACAAGAATGTGGGAATCAGAAGCAGCGTGTACCTGATATTTTCTTAACATGTTGTTGGGTTGGGGAAGGGAATAAAAGAAAAGGTCTTCCCCTAGAGCTGCAGATTTTGGAGTCATAGGAGAATAATAAATGTTTCCATCAAAAAACTATCCGCAGCACTATTCACAGTAGCAAAAACATGAGCCCATCAATGTAGGTGCCCATCAACAGGGACTAGGTGAAGAAAATGTGGTACATATACACCATGGAGTACTATGTAGGCATAGAAAAAAATGAACTCATGTCCTTGCCAGCAACATGGATGGAGCTGGAGACCATCATTCTAAGTGAATTATTGTAGAAGCAGAAAACTGAACATCACATGTTCTCACTCATAAGTGGGAGCTAAACACAGAGTACACACAAGCATAAGAATGGGATCAACAGACACTGAGGACTCCTAAAATGGGAAGGGAGGGAAGGGGTTAAGATTTAAAAAGCCACCCACTGGGCACAATGCCCACCTCTGGGTGACAGGCTCCGTAGAAGCCCAGCCTCACCATCACACAGTATACCCATGTAACAAACCTGCACATGTACCCTTTGAATCTAAAAACCAAAGCAAAAAAACGAAGTCAAGTCTACACACTTTTGATGAGAAAATACCATGACAAAGGGAGATGTTCTTAGACACACGAAAGCTTTATGTCGACACCAGTGCTCTGACATCTGCAAACTAGATCAGAGGAAGTGCTTTCCAAAAACAAATAAATAATGAAATCTACAAAGATAATGCAAGATTGAAGAAGGCAAAGTGTAAATAAATAAGAGAACAGTAATGTTTATGCTACAGTTGTTATGTTTTTTCTTAAAAAGCTTTTAAAGAACAAAATTCAAATATAAGAGAAATTCTTGCCAAAAATATTGTATAATGGAAAAATAAAATTTTAGCACCTCCCTCAAAACCTACTGTTATTCTCTGACCAATATAAATCTCATGTGGTTCATTTTACATTTATAATAAGCAATTTAGCATGAAGGGTCTTCTGCCAATATTTGTTATTAATCATTATTGTTCCTCATACGGTGATTTTAAAACCCTAAATGCAAAGTGAGCTGTCCTTTAGATGTAATTAATGTGTTCCAGCTCTAGGGAGAATAGGATGTGGGAAGAGGGTAAAAGCAGCAAGGAAAGGTAGAGTCTGGGACTGGCAACTAGTGAATCTGTTTGCAGTAATTGCTGATGATATATAATTTTCAAATGGAATTTGGTAAATTGCTTCATAGGATGGGAAAGAGAGTTGATTTTGAATAAAGGATATCAGATAATAAACGGTAAATGACCTTAATGATACTTATGGTTGTATAAAATTAACATAACTGGTTTAATTCAAACATTGTGGCATGTTTTCTTACAGAAAATTGTATTAATATTCACAGATTTTAATATTCTTTTTGTGCTTTCAAGGGAATGAAAGTGTGCAATGGCTACACCAGTATGCTGATCGGCTAACAGGTGACTGCTTGCTCAGAGATTAGGTCTGAGAGAGGATTCTGTGGGCAGGAATAACTATTGTGTATTGTTGGTCTAGTCAGCCTCTCTGCCTCTCTGGGCCAGCCCCAGATCTCCTGCTGCATGAGAAGGCATCTGACTTGGGCCTGACACATGGTAGTCTCCCCTCATCCAGACCAAGGATTGGACCACAGCAATGCTCATCAGAGCCCTTCCTCAGGACTGGCAGGACAGTGGGAGAAGCAGTTCTTCTTATTGCACATGGTTGGTAAGCAGGGTGGCTAAGTTTTGTCATGGAAAGAAGTCTGCCTATCCTTTAGGCTAGGTTGTAATGTAGTAACAAGGGCCTTGAGAATCTCTATGGCAGAGTGCAATGATCATGTATTTCCTTTTCACATACATTTTGCCAAGGATCAGGTGATAACTTCATGGGTAAGTAAATTACCTTTTTCTTTTTCTTTTTTTGCTTAAGTTAGCATGAACTTGGCTTTTGTCTCTTGCAGTCAAAAGGGTCTTTTGAAGAACAAACATTGGAATTTTATGTGATGGAAAGGAACACAATTTTAGGAGAGAGAAAGAGACAAGCAGAGCCAAGGGTTAGAAATAGTTGTAATTTAGAATTACACAAGTGCTACTCTGTATTTTATTTAGGGGAGAGCTGAGGGGAGGTAATTCATAGAGAACTAAGGCCTCTTGTTAAAGGTCACATAGAAGTGTAAGGACAGGGACTAAAACCGGAGGAAAGTCTCCTGTCTCCTTGTGCAGTGATCTATTGTTTGCTGATCTCTCACAGATCAAGGCAGAACTTATTATAAAGAAAAATTTGGAGGACCACTTCTTTATAAGGCATTTAAAGGAAAGGAGAGGTATATATGAGGTTGGCCAACACAGTGGGTCATTGCCTTTAAACTGGGAATTGTATTAAACAATTCTATATGTTCTGATTTATGTCAGCAAAAGCAATACCTGAATTAAAATAACTTCATGGAAGACTGGAGTGAGTCTTTGATAGGGAGGCTTTGCGGCACCACCTCTTCATGTACCACAGAGATAATGTTGTGGGTACTTCCCCTTCTGTGCTCTGTCAGCTTGGCTGAAGATCAGAGAGTTTGGTGTGACAGTGTGACATGGAAATTGGTGAGGACTTGGGGGCCTACTTGTATGTCAGATCTGGATCCTGGATTTTAGCAGACAGATCTGTGATGCAGATCTGTTCAAAGTTATGCTGTAAAAAACACGTTGCATTTCATCCTTATGAACTGAACTGTCTCCAGAATAATTTGATGAAAAGTGTTATCTAATTTGAAGGTATCCGTCACACATTTCACGTATATGAAACTCTTTTCACACTGTGCCTGCCCAGCTTCAATCTTTAAAACTTGTCTTAGGTATACAGTCATGTTTCGCTTTACAATGGGGATACCTTCTGAGAAATGCGCCGTTAAGCAATGTCATTACTGTGGGAACAACCTAGAGTGTACCTGCATACAATGGATAGGGTAGCCCCCTGTGTACCTGGGCTATGCAGTGTAGTCTGCTTCTCCTCAGCTACAAATATGTGCAGCATGTGACTGTGCTAAATACTGCAGGCAGCTGCAACTCAATGGTTAACATGGGTGTATCCTAAATATCTCTCAAGACAGACTAGGCAATGTGTGGTGCTACACTGTTAGGCAGGCATCACTAGGCAACATGGATTTCAGCTCCATTGTAATCTTAGGGGACCACCTTCATATATATGGTCTGCTGTTGACCAAGACATTGTTATGCTGCCCATACTGTAGTTACAGTTAAAGCTTTGTTATCACATTTAATCAAGGAATGGGGCGTAAAATACAAACTTGGCCTCACTCTTCCAGTGGGAAGAAGACAGTCACTCCTTGTGGAGAGGGGGCATGTGCATTCTTAGCTTCTTTGGGTGCTAGAGTCGATGGAGTTCCAAAAGTTAAATAACTTCTTTCTCCTTCTAAGTGGAAAAAATATTTTGAGACATGTTAGTTTGCTAATTCTAAGTTGTGAAGCAAGAAAACAGGTGAAACATGAATATAATTATGACACAGCAAAAGAATAAATATATTTCTTATTGGAATTTAAAGATCCCTAAATTGATGCCAGAGTGATCATACTAACTGACAGATATGACCATGCTGTCATTTGATCCTCCCAGTTCCCTGTGGTCTCATGATCACTATATATCAAAGCCCTAACAACCTCACTCAACCTCGACCTAAGCTCCTTCAAAGCTTTCAGGCGCTCCATTTTCCAGCCATGCCAAGACACAGATGCTTTTCCCCAAACTTGACTTACTGTTTTATCTGTTGACCCTTTTACAACTTTTCTAGAACATTTTATATCTTCCCTAGGTCTTTCTCTTATCTGCTGTACCTGGCACACTGACCTCCCCCCTTCAGCATGTTTTTCTGTTCCCTCTGTAGTCCTTAGTTATGTGATATTTCTGGTTTTCTCCCAGACATGGGGTAGGACTGCACTTCCCCATTACTTTCCCATTTGTGACCTGAGTGGCTTTGATCACTCCAGGGTGGAAGGAAGTGAGGTGTATTACTTCAGGGGGAAGTCTGGAAGAGCTGTTGCACAGCGGATCATACTCCCCACCCTCTGTGGGAGCCTGTGCTGCTCCACATGTATCATCTTGAGTTCCTTAGTGAGAACGAAGCAGAGGAGAATCCCTGAGACTTCACGGGCATGGGCAGTGAGTGAAGGGTAAACCCCGGTGCTTTCCATTCTGCAAAACTTCGCCTTCACTAACTGACACGTGCCCCTAAAATGAGCTTCTCTTTTGTCGGTGTAACTGTTGATTTTTGAGAATTTCCTGTGCTCCAGTCTCTGAGCAAGGTGCTGTAGTTGTGTTACTTCACTTGCTCATGATGTGAATAATCTGCACAAGGTCATGCTGCGTGTGCTCCTAGTTACTGCACTTGCCTGACTCTGTGGCCGTGTTACTCAACAAATAGCCACAAGTACCCGCTGCAAGCCCAGCTCTGTAACAGGTCTCAGAAACAAAAGATCAATCAAAAATAGCCTCTAGCCAGGCTTGGTGGCTCAGCCTGTAATCCCACACCTTTGGGAAGCTGAGGTGAGTGGATTGCCTGAGCCCGCGGGTTCGAGACCCGCCTGGGCAGGCGAGACCTCATCTCTACAATAAATCAAAAAATCAGCTGGGTGTGGTAGCGCATGCCTGTAGTTCTGGCTACTTGGAAGGCTGAGGCAGAAGGATCGCTGGAGCCCAGCAGGTTGAGGCTGTGGTGGCCGGGAGCGGCCACTGCACTCCAGTCTGGGCGACAGAGTGAGACTCCAACTCAAAAAAAAAAAAAAATAGCCTCTATCCATGAGAAACAGGATATTATAGGAATAAAGAGAAATGTAAGCAAGTAAGTACCATGGCATGCTCATAAAGGTGACATAGCACAGCAGGTGCTAGGAAGATTTAGAATCGAAGCCTGTCTCTCTCCGTGTATGGTTTTGGACAAGGGTGTTTCTCCTCACTCTCTGACATTTCTGACTTCTATTTTCTCATTCCTAAAATGGGGTAATTTCAAACTTCTATAAGCTGTAGATGACTTCCTACCTCATCAACACTGAATGAAACAAAGTGTGTGAAGCCGGAGGGAGGCATGGTGGCCTATGATGAATGATAGAATGTGTCTGATTTTGTCTTTCAATAGAAGAGTCACCTAGGGCTGAAAGGAAGGAGCCAGAAACTTGCTTGAGGGAAAAGGAGCAGGAAGGTTTTATGGAGGAGGTGATGCTTGAGATCTTAAACGAAGTTATTTTATTCTGACAGGAGGTAGGGGAGGGAGATACATGCCAGGATAAGGCAAATAACGTGAACAAACTGTGAAACTTGGGAAACAAGGAGAAATGCATTATTAGGAAAACGTGGGGCACTGCAGGAGCAGGGTGGGAACATTCTGTGTGGGATCCCTGGGCAGCCCACACTTACTCACTTCACTGCGCACCCAGGCCACACAGAACCACAGAAGGGTCGGCTCTGTGCTGTGGGTTCTGGAAGTGCAGAAGCAACATCAGAGACTGGAGGGAGTCACAGGTGAAGGGGGGGAAGCCAGCTGGCAAGCTGCTTCCAGAAGATGAAGGCTTAAATCCAGGCAGATGGAAAGGAGAGGACTGTTATCAAAGTTAAGGAGTTGACGTTGGCAAGACATGTTCCAGTTTAAGTGGAAGGAGTGAGGGACAGAGCCCAGGAGAGCTCCCGAGTTTCAGATTTGGTGGCCGGAGAGAAGTCTGTACTACAGATGGAGAGCGTAGAAAGAGGTTTATATTTTTGGTTTGCTTTTTAACTGTCAAGTTTTCTCTATAGGAATTGTTCACTTTAAAATCTCAACATGGAAAATGTTCAAAGTAAATGGAGAAATTCCACTACTGAATCACGACCCTGTTAGCTTTTCCCCTATACCTTTAAACATGTGTGTAATGGCCACCTCAAAAAGTGGTGTCTTTTGCAGTTCTGTTTACATTTGATAGCAGGGCATGAGCAGCTTTCCACAAGTTGCTTTTAAGACAGAGAGATCCACTTTCGTCATTAGTTAAGAGGATAAGTTGTATCTTATTCCATTTATGATAGCATGTTCTGCTTACTTCTTTGTTTACTTTTACAAGTAATATTGTCAAAGACACTCAAGTATCTATCTTTGCATACTTTTGACAGTATAGCAGCAGATTGTTTTAGACAGACAGTAAGTTCAGTTTAGTGCATGTAGCTTCTAAGGTAGCTAGTGGACAGTCTGGTGGGTATGCTAGCCAGGCATTTGGCCCAGCAGGGGCTGACATTTAGGAGGGGGGAGAACTGTAGTATTTGTGACTTACCAAAATGTGAATGGTACTTGAAGCTGTAGGTGGTGATTCATTTATTGAAAATAAATGGAGGGTCTGCTGTCCGCCAGATCCTGTACTATCCTTGGGATATAATGCTCCCTAACCTCCCAAAGCTTTACTGTAGACTCAAGAACACAAATAGCCACAAATTACTTCCCATGAAATGTTGTGGGAAAGGTTAAGAAGGGCTAGAAATGCATTCCAGAAAGGAACCCAGTTTTTAGATTAGGTGGTAGGGGCACACCTCCCTGTTTCTTAAGTCATACATCTTTCCTGGCTAACCCTAAATTTTTTCTTTATGTAAGTCTTGGTTGTTGCACTTTCCACATATCCTAGAAGGAGCATGCATTGTAAGATTTGGCTTAAACAAGTAGAAATAGTCCCGGTTTGGATGATAACGCATGCGTTTCAGTACCTGCTTCAGCAAATGGGGAGATGGTATTCGACTGCTTGCTTATGCCACCTCTGATTCATCCATTCCACGGTGGATAAACATTTATTGCCAGTTCTTTGTTATTATATCAGCTACTTCAGAAACAGCACATACAAACTTGAACTTGCTCTTCCTCTCCAGTTCTAACAGTGTTCTATTTCCAGGCATCAGTGTGTGTCCATGACTGCAGTGAAGTCACTCTGTGCTCAGGGTATGGCTTGGGCTCTCTCCAGGATCCTCACTGAAATCCTGTTTGTCCAGATCCCCATCAGTGATCTCAGCTGGATAATTTGGGAGGGACTTAGAAGAGTATCAAGAAAGAACAATGTATCTTAAGGACAAATGTTTTCTGGACGACTTTCCATTACTCAAAAGCCTTTTATTAGGATTATTTCTTATATTTTCATTAGAATGCCTTTCAGCTACAAGATGAGTTGTTAGAAGTGTCTTTTTGGCTATTAGATGTGATTTCTCTGATCTTATGTTTTAACTGTTTCTTGCTTAATAATGTGTGTTACAATTGCCTTGACCTGCAATCACTGAAGTACAAGGCTAAATTTGACACAGGATCGGCCAGTCTTTAAGGAGATGCTATGGGATATAGCCGCATCAGTCTCTTGCGTGGGTCCCTCAACGTGACTTGACAGCAGAATCGTGTGGAGGAGCTTCATAGCCCTGTCTGAGACTTATTCAAGCAGACTCTTTGGACAGTTTATCTTGTAAAAGATGCGCAGGGGCTGCCAAAGTTGGTTCGTGATATATCTGAAAAGGAGGCATATCATTAGTAATGATATTATACTTTAATGTAATTATTTTGTTCTTTTAAGAGTAAAATTTAGCCGGGCTCGGTGGCTCAGCCTGTAATCCCACGCTTTGGGAAGCTGAGGTGAGTGGATTGCCTGAGGCCGTGGGTTCGAGACCCACCTAGGCAACTTGGCATGACCTACGATAAATAAAAAAATTAGCCGGGCATGGTAGCACGTGCCTGTAGTTCCAGCTACTTGGAAGGCTGAGGCGGAAGGATCGCCGGAGCCCAGCGGGCGAGGCTGCAGTGGCCGGGAACGGCCACTGCATTCTCGTCTGTGCGACAGAGTGAGACTCCAACTCAAAAAAAAAAAAAAAGAGTAAAATTTATTTTTTTATCTTTCATCTTCTAAAATTTAACCTAATTTTGTTTGCATTGGGGGGGGAAACAAATCCTTATGCTATATAAAGTAGAATACAAACTCGATTAGACTGCATGCAGTCTTCCTTTTAATTAAAGCCTCCCACCTGTACAAGACATGATTTAGGAGCACTAGATTTTTGTGGGGCTTGTTCTTTTTGTCCTGTGGGTGCCCTCTTTATGAAAAAGAACACAAAACATCTCACTTTTGCAAATTTCAGACACACATGACGATGTGAGCTCATTGCAGGGTCATTCCCAGGACCCTGGAAGAAGCCTGTTCAAGTGCTGAGTCTTGAGACTTGGCTTCATGGCAAATCTGCCTGTTTTCCTTCCTCAAAATACTGTCTCCAGTTTTCACAGCACCTGAAGTCACACATTTGGAAGAACACGCCAGTGGTACATTTATTTATCTAGAACTCATCCATTAAAATGGAAATTCCTCTGAGAGAGACCAAAACAATGTGGCAAGTAGTTTGATTTTCCAGGGACCACATCATGGTGGGTAGCTGCCTCCTGGAGTGCAGTACTGGAAAGGGATGGGGAAGACTGGTGGTGATGGATGAACCACGGGGTAGTTATAGGTAGGAAGAGGAGGGTAGGGGGTCTTTGGGGGAGGGGGGTCCTATCTCTGCAGTTTGTTACCAGTGCCTGCCACCTTGGCACAAGCAATTTCATTGATGGTGTCACTTTCTTGTGTAGCTCACTGTCAAATCCTCTAAAGAATGCTGACATTGGGAAGTGATGACTTTTGGTCTTGGAAGGAAAAGGCTGAATAAAAAGACTTAGACCCAAAGACAAACTTGTCTTATCTATCTCTCTTGCTTAGCATATTTTGATCTTAATGTCAGCTTTAAAAATTATTGATTACAAAAAGTAGCTTTTCCCCTTTGCTTTCTGTCATCCAACATAATAATATTGTAAGCAAGATAGAGTTGGATTAAATGTTGTAGTGGTACGTACAACTCTTTAGTTATGGGACTCTATATTCAGGGACTTTGAGAGGAGGCTGTATAATTATAAACTATCATTAACTAATTAGATAGGCATGAGGGACCTACTGATTATTTAATGCACCTAAGAACAAATACATGAAAACATCAACAAACAGAAAACAAGCTACCTCACTAATCTATGTACATTTTCAGAAGCAGTAAAAAGTTATCTGTTAGCTAGGCTCGGTGGCTCAGCCTGTAATCCTGCGCTTTGGGAAGCTGAGGTGAGTGGATTGCCTGAGCCTGCGGTTTCGAGACCCGCCTGGGCAACTTGGCAAGACCTCATCTCTACAATAATTCAAAAAGTTAGCCGGGTGTGGTAGCGCACGCCTGTAGTTCCAGCTACTTGGAAGGCTGAGGCGGAAGGATCGCCGGAGCCCAGCAGGTTGAGGCTGCGGTGGCTGGGAGCGGCCACTGCACTCCAGTCTGGGTGACAGAGTGAGACTCCAACTCAAAAAAAAAAAAAAGTTACCTGTTAGCAGGTTCTTAATGTAAAAACGTCGGGGTGCTAGTAAAGACTAGGGAATTCTGAATGTACTTACTCTTGTGAAAGGAATTTAAAGGACAGGGCAATTGGGTCTTAGAGTACCAGCACCTGCCAATTCCTTTGTGTATTAGCTTCCTCATCTCTCTACCTCCCAGGGCTACAGTAAACATTACATATCATAATGCCATCAAGTCGCATAAAACATAGCAGCCACTCAATAAATGCTAGGAAATGATGTATAATACAGAACTGTTTGTAAATAAAAATGTAATTGTTACTGCATTTGAGTTGCTAGAGAAAAAATACTAAATCCTATTTAAACCTTTGAGCACTAGAGTTGTCTAATATTGCTCTCAACAGCAGACATACTTAAAAAATTACGTCCTTATTTGTAAGGCAGGAGTGGAGGGAATAGAGTAGGAGCAACATTTGAAAATATCAATTTTTGACTGTATTTGATACAGTCATGTTGGAATAGTGAAAGGCAGGTTAAGAGGCACTGCAGGTCCTGTGTGGGCACTTTGTGTCCTTGATTACAGTCTCAGGTCATCATGGAGTATACCCTGTGGGAATGAAAAGGTTTAATGAGGGAATATACGGATATATGTAGATCTGCGAGGGGGAATATCAGTGGGATGCAGACAGACAGAATGAGGGAGGAAACTGATGCCAGGGACGCCAGGATGCTGCTGGGGTGATGGGAGAGGGGAAGGGGCTCAGACGCAGCAACAAGCCTGGAAGAAATATGTGCAACGCAGTAAATGGAAGGCCACATCGGAACACTTACATATGCCTGTATGTGTACACACACACACACACACACACACACACACACACACACACACATCTGGTTTCTTGAATAAAAAGAACAAGCATCCTCAAAAGGCAACCGAGTTTCTCAGATTGAATTTTACCCTGCTGGTAAAACCTTACTTTACAGAGAGCTTATTCACTGCCATTTTCATAGACAATCGTCCTTTAGAGCCATGCACTAGCTCACCACTCTCCCTCTCCCAAGTGGTCAGGAACCTGGAAAGGCTGTGGGCTGTCTTGGCAGTGTGTCCCCAGCAAGTAGCGCTGAAAACCCGGCAAGTCTTCCGTGGTCCCGAGGAGCGAAGGTGATTGATAATAATGTGTCAGATTCTCATTTGGGGTGCAAAGCGTTGATGTGACAGAATGCCTTTTGCTGGGGATAGGAGTGTGAGGTGTGGTGAGATGAAAAGATTCCAGGGTCAGACCGTGATGTCACTGGAGAGTGGGAGGGGAGCTTGCACTTGGCAGTTGGAATCTGTTGGGAGGGTGGTTGGTCAATCTTTGGCCTGAGACAGCTGCGCAATGGGAGACCCCATCAGTGTGTCACCTTTGACTCCAGGTAGAAAGAAAGTAATCTAAGGATTTTTGCAAGTCCGTGTTTCCAGGGTAGTCTGTAAAACTGATGCCAAGTGGAGAAGTAAGGCTGCTGACGGGGCCAGGAAGGTCTGTTCACCATCTCTGGGCTGTTGGCCAGAGAAGTACTCCTGCTCCTGCCTATGACCGCAGCAGTCAACGATTAACTGTGGTATGGCAAGATTAAAGGGTGAGGAGGGTGCTTGTTTATATGATAATAACAACTAAGACTTACACAGCTCTGTGTACCAAGTTATTCTGCTAAATCTGTTTATAAAGACCCTGAGGTGTTCTAGAAAACTGTTGTATAATACTGGAACTTAATGGAGGCAAACCTGTGTTCCTAGTGAATGTGGGTTCAGTGATGGACACAGTAGCTTCAAGGGTTCCTCTGACTTTTAATTACTCCCAGAGGTCAGAAGAGAGAGACTAGTGAGAAACAAAAACAAAAACTGATTGTAATGAAATGTATCAGAAAGAAGCTTGGGAAGAGGTAGTTGGGAGAAGAAAAAGAGAAAACTATTATTCAGAGGTACTCTGCATTTGTGGAACAGAAAGAGTCACCCCTACTGCAAAGGAGTGAGCAGAGCAGGGCAAGGAGGGTGTACACGGGCTTCTTTCCTTAGAAAGGTGAAGCCTTGCCTCTTGGGACTGCTTTTTGTTTACTTGTTTTTGTATGCTTTTCTTTTCAGCAAAGCATTTATTACTTGCCAGAAATGCTGGCAGTCACAGTAGTGGAGAAGTTGGCTTACAATTCAATATGACTGTATCTTTTAGAATTCCTTCACGATTGTCCTATGACAAACCCAAGATTTCCAGGGGGAAATAGATTAGAATGTATTAGGACATCTGGATTTGAGTTAAGGCTACTTTGGGAGTACTGATGGTAGAGCTGTTTCTTACACTCTCTTGAGGGGTTGAAGAGGCAGTCTGGGTAAGGTAAAAAAGAGAACAGAGAGCATTCTGTAGAGAAAACTGGAGATCTTTTGCAGAGAAGAGAGATGATGAAATATTGCAATGAGAGTCACTGCAACTGACCCAAGAACTTTATCTCACTTAAGGCCCATCCCACAGCCACAGTCCCAGCTGTGCTAGTCCAGGGCCATAAATTGAAAACTTTCCTAACTTATTTGAAAATGAACAAGAATAGTGGAAATTTTTCTCTTTGAAAATTGATATGTGATTAAGAAGATAAAGAAGACTCCAAGGAACCATTTATTGAGCAATTATCATGTTCCAGGCAGTATATTAATTTTATGTGCATTATCTTTGTCAGTCTTCATGATAATCTTTATAAGATTGTTATTATCACCATTTTACAGATCTGAACCTTAGGATGTGTCCATCGCCCAAGGTCACACAGTAGGGATCATGCCTTTTGTACTCTGGTTATAAATGAAGGGAAGAACTCCCTTTTTCATGATATGAAACAACTTCTGCACTCGTGTTCGAAATTTGGAAAATTTTAAGCACAGTTTTGCTAAAAATATTTCCCACTTATTTTTCCCTTTTCAAAAGAAATCTTGACACATGAATTGTGTACTTCATATAACTCTGAAAAGTTATATTTTAAAGATCTTTTTGATAGTCTTTTGGCTTTATCTCTAAGGTCTGGAAATAAGGACAGAAATTAATTACTAGCAAAGTTTACTTTCAAACTTTGCATTAAAAAAATCCTACCGTTCTTAGATATATTTACATCACTGCTAAAATGTATGCTGGCATTGTATGACCTAACCAGCAAGCTGATGGGTTTGAGGTTTCTCCTCAACAAAAAGTAAGTGGAAAAAAAGTATTTTAAAATGAGACTTATGAGTGGTTTGTTGACCTGACTCATGCCACTGAGGGTGCCAGGAGACCAGAGACCAGGATGTTATCCATGCTAGTGTAGTTCTTGTTACCTTTCGTGTGTGGTTCATAAAGAGCCATCTTCTATGCCACTCTTCCATGTGGTCAAGCACAGCCAACCTCAGTGTCCTTTCTCCTCTTTTCCATCACACTAGCCTCACAGTCTTTTTTTCTATTAGCTTCTATTTACAGTCCATTATACATAAATGAGATTTAAGGGTCTATGAAAGACCAAAACTGTAAGCAAATCCATTATCATCCTGCTTTTTCTTGCCTACTTTAGTTTGATATTGCTAAGATCTTGTCTACAGCAATGAAGCTATCTGGAAGATTTAACTGCAACATGTAATGTAGGCATTCTATTTCTAAAGTGGATTTGTTTCTGCCCTCTAAAATGTATCCAAGCCTTTGTTTATGTGCTACATTTGGACTTATTTAAGGGAGTTTTCTCCTTCTGTTTACTGGTCATATTTAATATTATAAATAAGCCATGCTATCATTAACCAACCCAGATAACCTAAAGAAAAAAATATTTTTGTGGCTAAAATATGAGTTCTGTAAAGGAAAATGCTTGGGTACAAATACAACCAAAGACTTAAAGGCATACTTTCTTATATACAACTTAAGAATTGAGATATATTTGTGTCTAGTTCAGCATTAAAATCTGATTCGGCTATTACTACTTTATATTAGAAGTGGTTTAAAAAGAAACAAGCTTTGCTCTGTATGTGTGGTTTTGTCTTTTGTCATATTTATTTGTTTAACAGATATTTGGTACCTACTAGGTATGAAGTACTTTTCAGGCATTAAGAATATAGCAGTGACTGAACAGCTTTATAAAAACCACTGTCCTCCTGGATACCTACATTAGTGGGGAGGAGAGGTAAGATAGAAATAAATCAGTAAAATACATAGTATGTCAGACTGGTGGTAAGTGCTATGGGTGAAGGGTAACAGGGAATGCAGCCTTAACTTTAATTACTATGGGCAGGGAAGGCTGCACCAGGGAGGTAAACTGTGAGCAAAGATTCAGAGCAGGTGAACCATGCAGACAGCTAGTAACAAGAGTTGCAAGCAGAGGTAACAGACGCAAGTGCAAAAATTGGATTGGAGAGCATGGCTGGCATCTTTGGAGGCCCTGCAAGGAGGCCATGAGGGTAGAGGAGAGCAAAGGTCTCAGAAGGTGTTCAGGTCCCCTTGAAGGATTCTGCTGTTCTGAGGAAGACAGGAAGCCACTGAAGAGTTTTCAGCTGAGGAGCGACCTGACCTAAGAGCACTTTGGCCTGCTGGGCCAAGACCTGATATAGAGAAGTGTGGAAAGAGAAAGAAAAGTGAGAAGGCCAGTGACTGACCTGGCCTAGGAAAGTGGGTGGCTCAGGCCAGGGTGGGAGGGGCAGAATGGATGATATATAATGAGATTGTGGATACACTGTAATGGCATAGCCAACAGGATTTCACAATGGATTGGGTGTGAACCAAGAAAGATGCCAGGATGGCATCAAAGTTTTAGCCTAAGCAATTGGAAGAGTGGAGGATCAGGTTTAAGAGGAAAATCAGGTGTTTGGTTTTGGTCATGGCTAAGGTCTGAATGTTTGAGGTCTGAGCGTCCCTCCAAAATTCATATGTTGAACCTAATCACCAAGGTAATGGTATTATAATGTGGGGACACTAGGAGGTGATTAGGTTATGAGGTCTCCACCCTCATGAATGCTGTTAATGCCCTGATAAGAGGTCCCAGAGAACAGCATTTCCCCTTGGCCATGTGTACACCACAAAGTGTGCTGTCTATGAAGGCCTCACCAGACATGGAATCTACTGGCACCTTGATCTTGGACTGCCCAGCCTCCAGAATAGTTAGCAATGAATTTCTTTTGTTTATAGATTACCCATTCCAAGGTGTTTTGTTACAGCGGCCTGAACAGACAAGACAGACATGTTAATTGGCACTATTGAGTTGGTTTTTTGCTATACTGAGATAGAAGTCTGGGTGTTAAAAGCTAATTAAAATGAGAACTGATTTTCATTTGAGGCTGTTACAGCGGAACATGATCATTCATTTCATGGATATGTCACATGGTTGATGCTATTCATTTAATAGACTGGAACATAAAATGGTAACAACGTTTAATTTTGGTGGTTCTACAGGCCAATCATGATTAACTTCGCAGGTATCCATCCGCATGATAACTGGGCCAGTTTTCTAGACTCTTAACATAGCCAAAGACTTCTAGCATCTTTTCTAAAACAGTGCTATTGCCCACTTTGGTGGGGAAGTAGGTTGGTTTGGATTTCATAAGAGGACTGATACAGAGACAAGCCAGCTAAAAGAGGAAGGACTGAGGCCAGGCAGGTCAGCTGCTAGTGTTCAAGGGAGCAATCTATATGTGAGGTTACCTGGACCATAGACCCAGCAGTGGCTAGGACTGCCAGGCTCTTGCACTCAAAGTAATCTGGGTTTTAGAATCAGATTATGTTAGGATCAAATTCCAGCTTTGCCAGTCACTACATACTTAACATGGAGAAAGTTGTCTAACTTCTCTGAATTTCTGTTTCTTCACCTGTAGATTGAGGATAATAATGTCAAGATTTGGAACTTGTATACTATATGAGACTTACCTTCTGCCGTTCGTTTAAGTATACTTCTTCAAATTATGCAGGAGTGTATGGTTCTCTGGCTTGTACAAATTTCCATTGCATCATTTGTCGTTTCTATTTTCGGTGATGCCGAATTTGCTCACTATGCTCAGATGGTGTCTGCCAGATGTCTCGACTGTGGAGGTATTTTTTTCTCTTTAGTAAGGAGTAATCTGTGGAATAATTCTTTAAGACTTTGTGAATACCATATTTCTCAACACTGTACCCATTCAGTAGTTTTAGCATTCATTGATGATCTTTGCCTGAATTATTATTTTGGGGTCTACAAAATTATGCTTTTTGAAAAAATTCAACTATTCTTTCTATTGTTGAAGCTTGAATTCTTCTTGAATTTTAAAAGAGCTTCCCTTCCCCCACTTCCCCATCCTCCCACTTTTTTGTTTTGCTTTGTTTTGGGTATCATTATGGCATATGGATTCATTTTATAGTTAGCATTAAATCACCACTTTGACTCTTTTTCCTTTATATTTAATGTGCTATAATCTATTACTGTATTTACTTCTGATCCTCAAATTACCCCAGGTTTGCCCAGTATAAGTTCTTTCAAACATTTCCTTAGTCCTTTTCACTTGTCTTCAATAGCCTTAGAAACTTTCTTGGTTTTCCAGTACAAAATTCTCTATATTTAATTTATGCTTTTTCACAGACCTGAAATCAGCCAATTTTCCAAGGAAATCTGGTTCCATTCCACACAGAATGGTATTTAGTAGCTAAAATCTGAACACTAAGTGTGCTCATTGCAACTTTGGTGTTACTTCTTCTGAGCCATTTCACTGGATAAAGCTAGGACACATATATGTAAGTGACCACATATGTAATGCTATCTCCAACTCAAATCCAGTACCATAGGTTCTTTCTCACTAGGAAAGACATTAAAAAAAAAAAAATTACAAGAAAGAATTGGCATAGAAAGCAATTACTTGAAAGCTTATGTATTACAGATTAGTATGATTAAGTAAGAATCTTGTCATATGGTACAAGTATTAATATTGGTCATCTAACTTGTGGGCTATGATAGAACAAGAAATCTGTGGAAAGCTTTCATTGTTTTTGGAATCTTGACTGGATTTTGCATCTTTATTTTACTCAGAATGACCTACAGGATTCATAACTTCAGTGTCCTTACAAGACGGATAGTTTAGAATATTTACCATTTTAAAATTTTTTAACAAGTTATAATAAAATCTTTATTAAAACATAAATGTTTACTAACAAGGCTTTAAAGAAATTGAAATGTGAGTAATATAATGTCTTAGTATTAGCTGCAAACTTTGCTGATATAATGGTCAATGCATGCATTGTTTACTGATAGCTTCTTTTTAAAGTCTATAGTAGTAGCCCATAGTTGTGCTAGTTTTGATCATATTAGAATACTGACTCAGCTGGGCGTGGTGGCTCAGTCTGTAATCCCAACACTTTGGGAGGCCAAGGCAATAGGATTGCCTCAGCCCAGGGGTTTAAGACCTAGCTGGGCAACTTGGTGAGACCTCGTCTTTACAATAAGTTACAAAAAAATATTTGGGCATGGTGGTGTGCATCTGTAGTTCCAGCTACTTGGAAGGCTGAGGAAGAAGGATCAGATAAGCCCAGCAGGCCGAGGTTGCGGTGGCTGTGAGCAGAATGCCACTGTACTCCAGCCTGGGTGACAGAGTGAGACTGACTCACAATTAAAAAAAAAAAAAGAATACTGACTTATATCATCAACTTTCTTAGTTGGGACACCCTGAATTTTAAGCTTATCCTATCTATGTAAGGATTTTAGTTAAAATTGATTATGCTGTGAAAATGGTATTTTGTATGTTAGTATAACATTTTTGTCTACATGTATTTAAAAAGGGTATTTGATCTATATGTGATGAACATGTAATATAGCCTTTTAAATAAAAGGACCAATGAATGACTAGGTCAGCTCTATGGATTTTTTAGTTTCTTCTTTGGTGAAAAGCATAAAATCCTTTGAAGGAAATGGCAACTAGATTATATTCTTACCTTGTGTTGGGCTAACATACATTCATACATCTTGAAGAATTGTTTAAGCTCTTGGTTTTGTGTGTCCCAAGTGTAAGGTGAATTTGACATTGCCTTTTGGCCAAGACTGCAGAGCAGGGCAGGGCCAGATGAGTAATGCTTGCAGTGGTTCAAATCTCGGGTGACCCATTCCATACAGCCGTGGTTCTTGTTATTGGAAAACCTGGGCTTTGAAGGAGAGACAGCAGCTGGTACAGAACGTTTACTACAATGGAGCAGAGCAGAACAAACAAAACAATAAACAAATAATTTCTATATTGACACCAACTATATAATCACACTAATTTTATTTCAAATGTAATACTTAAACCTATTCCAGGTTCTGCCTTCAAAGAATAACAAAGGCACGTTGATAATGCCTGTCAGGGAAAATGTATGATATCCATTCAGCAACTTTTTGGGCTGATCAAGAAAAGTCCCTTTGTGCAGGACTTTTTTTTTTTTTAACCATGCTGTCTACTTTATAGTGAGTTATGTTTGATGTTTTAATTTCCCATCTTTCATGCCACCCTCTGCTCCTCCTTTGCTTCCCAATAAAAATACCTCTTCTCCCGTTTTGCTTTCATAATCCCGATGACTAATATAATACAATGAGATCGTATCTGGGCAAAGCAACTCTGTCTCATTTTCTATTTAAATTCTCATTTAAATGCTTTGTTAATTGAGGGGAAATAACTACAAATCTGTGATGTCATCATGGCTGATGTAGTTGAGTTAAATGTCTAGGCTATTTTTTAAAAAACAATCGTTCTTTAACTTATGCCGTTTTTTAGTGTCTACCCAAGCACATTATAAAATTTAAAAAGGAGGCTATACTGTGACTAGTATATAATAGGCATTCAAAATGTATTTCTGGGTAAAAAGTAAAAGCAAATTCTCTTCACAGTTGATATAAATTTGCATGATGGGTCAGTGTGACTCAATAAGTATTTCCAGACATGTGACTCTGGAAGCAGACAACTTTAGTTTGTTGTTTAGCCTGTAGTTCATATATTGCAGGTATGTTATTTAACTTGGGCTAAGTAGTCTGGACTGAAAATCTGGGTCCGTGACTCTTTTCAAATTTATAATTTTTCTCATACATCCACTGAACTTTACTCCCTTCCTGCCTTCTTTCTTCTCTCCCTCCCACCTTCTCTCCATTCACTCAACAACAAACATTCCTAGTGCCAGGCACTTTTCTGTGTCAGGGGTAAATGGAATTAATTTAAAACGTGAATAAAATGAATACCTGTGTACTCACAAACCAGCCCAACAAATAGCAATTTGATCCTCAAAGTTAAAAAAAAGAGAAGTTCTAGTGTTTATTTTTGATTATCTTTTTTTAAATTTAAAGCTAAATGGAAATAAGAAAATAAAACATTTTCTTAAGTTTTAACCAATATATTTTTAAATTACAGTAACAAATCCTTTACGAGAATAACTAAAACTGGAAAATTTATGTGGAGGTCATGTGTGCTGAGTTCTATAGGGAACACAGAGCCAAACAGACAGAGACCTCCTTGAACTGATATTTGTTGTCATCTCAATTAACCCTTTTCCTGTGTCTTGTCCAGTAAACAGAACTAGAAGCTTTAGAAAGGCCTATAATATTTTAATGGCACAGCTCTGTATGTTTGGAATTGATGTAATATTTTATTTGTTGGACTTCAGCAATTTGCATGTTTACATATTAATCTGTTAAATTGTCAGTTTTGTGCTCATGGCTGATTTGAAAAGAACTAGTTTCTTAGTGATTTAATTGGATGAGTGAATATGTGGAAAATAAAGATATTTAAAAAGCTACATTATAATGCTTGTTTTAAATATCTGTTGTGTACTTCCCATGTATTAGGGCTAAGCTGGAGTCTTCACATACATCATCTCATTTAGCACTCACAAAACCTGCAGTGTGGGTGGGAAACTGTTCATCAAGTGGTGACATTGGTGAGTGGTGGAGTTGAGATTCTGGCTCACATCTGTCAGATCCTAGAACCTACTTGTCCTTCACAACTAGGAGGTCACAAACTTGTGTATTTAATGGATAACATATTATTTTTCTTAAAATAGGAGGATATAGGTTTGCCACCTTTTTTTGCTAAGAATATTAAAAATTAAATGATCATTATTTCATTTCAAGAAGATGGTTTGATACTCTGATCATAGTAAGACACCATCTTAGCATAAAGGATAGCCCTTTACATAGACTAAACTTAGTTTTATGAAAGACTTATTACAAAGAGCTGTGCACGTCTCACTCTTCAGGTAAATACAGCACTGCCTGTTCCATCCTGTACTGCTTTATCCTCCAAATCACATTTTGTTCAGTTAGGGAAGGGCTTCCCTGAGGCTGGTGGCAAAATGAAGAACATCATCGATGAAAAGGTAAACCTCAGAACCCAGAAACTAGAGTTCATTTTGTAACTATCAGATTCTACATGCATTCCTCATACGGTATTTTTGGCCTGTATCTACTATGCAAGCCTCTGGGGAAGAAATGATGTGTGAGATTGTGTTTATTCAATATATGGACCTGTATTATTACTAGGGATTGTTTAATTGATAAGGTGAAATTAAAGGACATTGAAAAATTCCCATATTTCATGTATTTTCACGGAATAGTGATTGGGAACTTGAACATATGGCATGTTTTTCTTAAAGACAGGAATTTTTTTAAAAACCGATTTTACTAAAGAAGTCACAGAGACTCATTTTCCTATTTATGAAAGGATCTCTCGTTCTCTCTCATGCAGCACATGCACACACACAGTTTCCTAGACACCTTTTAACAGATGAGAAAATGTAGCTTAAGTGTAGCTTGAATGTAGCTTAGCTTACTCATTTTTGGAATATATCTGAAAGTACTGACTTGAAGGCAGGGGACCCAGTAAAATAACAAAGCTCACTTTATTTCTCTCACTCTCCAAAAGTTTAATACTCCTCCCCCGATCATCTTTCTCTAATATTAAAATGGGGAGGGAAGGTATTTTCCTCTAGAGTAAATTATAAGAATAACAACTTAGTTTGAAAGGTATAGATATATAGTTAAAAATTCCTATCCCTATTTTTAGAATATATACCAATATTATATATAACCTTAAGAAGAGAAATTTTTGGTTGATGAAATATGAAAATATAAAAAGATATGGAGAAATATAAAGGTTAATATTAGTTAAAACAGAATAGAGTCACCTAGTTTTATAGGTGACAAAAGCAAAATTTAAAGCATTGTAACGAATGTTGTTTTCAGTCGCTGGATCTCTGAGCCTTCCATGGCCCTGATAGCCAACAAAGTTTTCTGTGTGCAGAGACCTTTAACTTTCAAAGACCAAAAATAATTGTTCTTCTTTCCTGAAAGATGTAAAAATTATATCTGCATATATTTTTTTTTAACAGTACTTTCCCAAAGTCCTTATATCTTAGTTCTTCTATCATTATCAATTAGGTAAACAGGAAAGGATGATTTACATCTTATATTTAGAGAAACCTCCCAAATACTAGGTGGATCTGGAATCTGCTAATTGCTAGGTTTCTTCCAATTTTTACTTGATGAAACATGCAATGATTAAATTTCCTATCATTCTTACGAATGTTAATAAAAATGAAACAATGAATTAAATGAGAAATTCTTTTGTCCACTCAGGGAATAAATGATACAATTTTACAGCAGCAACAACAAAAATAATAACAACTTGCCCCCATGTAGGATCTGAGAGCCTAAGGAAACCACCCATTTTGTTTTCCTTAAATTGCTTAAATTGCTGCTAAGGATGAGATATAAAACTGTTAAGCTGAAATTTGAGAGCTGGGTTTTGGGATGTAACTTTCTTCTTGAATTGTTCATTGTTCTGATTGCTTTCTCCCCACATATGACTTCAGAAAGTTTGTGCTCTTCCCTTCTTTCTTTATTTTCCTTCCCTTCTTCTTGTATGCTTGACCTATTCCACAAATAGGTCCTCACCCAAGTGGTACGGTAAGAACAAGACAAAAATCTCTGCCATCAAGAAGCTTACATTCCAGATGCCTTTTTTCTTTCCCTTCCCATTTTCCCGCTCTCCTGTTTTAGAATTGATCTCCCTCTGTGATACTGATTTAGTGTTATAATTCCTTCCTGCAGAATGTGAATGGGCACCCACAGTATGCAAGATGGTGATTCCAAAGTTTCTCCTACTTGAAATTTTCTTGCATGCTAAATCCCCTCTCAGATTTTAAGCCCCCAAAACTGTCTTTTGTCATTAGCTCAGGATCTTTTCTCAAGTAAATATAAAAAAAATACATAAGAATGACTGCTCTAAAACAGACAAAAATAACAAAAAAGAAAGACTGCTTAGATAAAATTAATCACCAAGTTCTAGATGTTGGCTTCCTTTCAGATTTCAAACCAAGGAAGTGAATTGGTATTTCAACTTTTGAAGCCAACAGTCTTGTGAAAAGTCAGTTAAAGTATTAAGAATCACATTCTTGGGTAGCTTCCAGACCTTACTTGCAGTTAAGACTCCTTAGTAAGCTGCAACATAGTAGTATGATATAGAATTTTTTTTTTTTACAGTCAGGTTCCAAGTATTTAAGTTATCATTTGGCTCTTCTGTATGTTATCAACATTTTAAATTAGGGATTCACTTTCTTTCTTTGAGGACTTTTTGTGTATAGTATTAGTTGTCTTCTGGGACCTATTTGCCAAACCTGATTAGGGACTTGAAGAAATGGATGTAGAAAGAGAAATATTGAAGAGTTATGGATTTCATATTTTAAGTGGCTGAGGGAGGGAGGACACCTTATCTATTGGTATCTGAATAAGAATTAAATTTTCAAAACTAGTTTTACTTGTGCAGTAACTTAATGGAAGCATGTACTATCTTAATCTTTCTCCACAATGTTATCTTATTCCCAGTTCATCGTCAACAGGAAGGAAGAAGCTGAGGTACAAAATACAATTTTAAAGAGTTTAAAATAAAGAGCTGAGCCTTGGATGACTATTACCAAGTAATCTTAGATATGCGCTCTGCTCCACCTTTGTTACAAGCAGATTTTTAAAAGGGGTCAAGGAGTGAGCTGACACAAAGTTGTTTGCCAGGAGTTCTCATGGTCTGCAGAAGAATTAGTGAGGGTTGTGCATACTGCACCAGGGGATGAGTCCTAGTGGCCAACGGTATGGCGGGGTCACTGCTTAGTTAATCTACAGCTCCTTATGGCAGCAGGGAGTCTGGAGTCCGTGTAGCAAGCACTTCAAGAGGCGGTACTTAGCTCCGTGGGAAGTGGGATACGACTGCTCCCTCTCCGGGTCTGATAATTTAGAGGAGGCTTGCTTTCTTCAGAGATGTTTCTTTTCTAGATTTTATTATTAAGCACCTATATTAGTTTCCTGTGGCTGCTGTAACAAATTCAAAACTTTGTGGCTTACAGTCACAGAAATGTGTTCATTGTCTGGGAGAAGAGAAATCTGAAGTCAAGGTATGGGCAGTTCTGCACTCGAGAGGCCCTAGACTTGCCTCCTCCCCCACCTCTGCAGGCTTCAGGTAATTCCAGCCACTCCTTGGCTTCCAGCAGCATCATTCCATTCTGTCTCCACCTTCACATTCCCTTTCCCATGTGTCTCTCAAAATTCCCTCTGCCTTTCTCTAAATATACATGTGACTGCATGTAGGGCCCACCTAGATGATCAAGGACACTCTCCTTTATTTACAGTCAACTGATTGTGGTTGTTAATCATATCTACAAAAATACCTTCACAAGAACACCCTGAGTAGTGTCTGAATGAATAACTGGGGATATTGGACTAGGCAAGTTTCCACATAAAAGTGACCAGCTCATCCCCATCAACTTGGCACTCATATACATCTTCTGAAACTATACTTAATCTCCAAATAAAGACAACAACAAAGTCATACTTCCATATAACATGACGCAACTATCCCACTTACAATTAAAAAAATGTGCTAACCATTTACCCAGAAGAGGATGCAGAAGTTCTTGGTTAGTGTGTTCTTTTTTCCTTAATATTCTGAAGCTTTCTGTGATATAAAGTTAACTATTATTAATTTGTCTTCTGTTACATGATAAGGGGACACAAGAGGGAAGAAAACAATATTTGCTTAAAAATTTATACAGAAATACTCATAATAAAATAAGAAATGCTCATAACAACCACAGCCCTAATTTCTGAAACTGTCCACTTGGCCATTGCTGGTATTTCCAACTACCGTCTTCCCATAGTCATTCCATATTCCCTTTGCCCTCAGGAAGCGCCTCAGCTGGTCATGGTTCTTTGTCTGTAGGGCGACCCAAACCTTCATTCCCGAGTGGCCTGGCTCATAACAGTTCTGCCTGAATTCGGTTGGTGGTTTTCCATGGCCTTTAATCACAGAGCATGACAGCACGAAGAGATGCCCTAAGCGATCCCCTGCATTCCTGACATGCTCTTCCTTGGCTCCTTTGTGTAGCTGACAAGCAACCAGGTATTCCTGTGCTTGATTAGGATAAGGGGACAAACAAAAAGTAACACTTAAGCTTTTGTTCATTTACTGGGACTGTGCAAGCAAGAGACACAAATGGTGCTGGTTGTCCAGGGCCCCCTACCCCCACAGAATGGTGCTGGGTGGGAGTGAGGTGGATCCACTCAGATGGGGGACTCATTTCACTGCTGTGGAGTCCCAGACTAAAGGGCCTGCCTCTTTATAGGCCTGTTGGCTGGGGAAGGAAGGACTAGGCAAAGAAAAGCACTGAGGCAAAGGGGATAGAAAGGTCTTGCTTGACCTAGGCCCCAGTAAGTCTGTTGAATGGTGATGCCTGGACAGGAGGGAAGATATGTGCTGGAGCGTGGCTGGCCCAGGAGCCGGGGGAGCCCCACTGCTTGACTGTAACTCCTGTTGGAAGACTTCAGTGCGCCGACTGTGCACTGAGTCTGATGTGGGTGGGGACAGCTTTTCCCCAGGAGTGCTGCCAGGCAGTGCTTTGTACTTGCCTATGTTGGACCTGAAAGATCAAACAGAGACTTCGGGCTTAGAGTCAGCCTCCTCCGTAGCAGCAACCCAGTTTCCTCTGGGAACTCAGGCTCAGTCCACCCCAGCCAGGACAGGAACTCCCTTCATTGCCTATTGATTTAAAAGCCTTGGGAGCCCAAAGGGGCTGGATGGCAGTCTCAACTTCCAGTTCAGTAGAGCCATTGTATCTTCTAGTGGAAACATTCCTCTCTTTAAAACCTTTCGCCAGGTGTGGTGGCTTACACCTATAATCCAAGCACTTTGGGAGACTGAGGTAGGATTGCTTGAGCCTAGGAGTTCAAGACCAGCTGGATAATATAGTGAGACCTCGTCTCTACAAAAAGAAAAAGAAAAAAAAAAATTAGCCAAGCATGGACGTTCATTCAGCTACTTGGTACTCAGGAGGCTGAGAAGAATTGCCTGAGCCCAGGAGGTCAAAACTGTGGTGAGCCATGATCGTGCCACCGCACTCCAGCCTGGGCAACAGAATGAGACCCCCAACTCAATTTAAAAACAAAACAAAACAGAACAAAAAAACAAAAAGGAAACTAAGACCTCATGACCAGGAGCAACAGAGCACAAGGTTGTGTGGGGCAGGACATTTTGGTAGTAGATCACTAGGAGTAATATTGAGTGGTACCATACCCATTTCCTTCCCCTCTCCCTTGATTCCTGCACCCATGTGTTGTGGCTATGAGAGAAATAGAACCATATATTTGATGCTGGTTTAGGGCATAAACAATCTCCCACAGGACACTGCCCTAGCCCTGTGCCAGCACCTACCTGCTGCTGAGTCTTCAAATGCCATTTTTCTGTTCTACTGAGCCAGTTGCTTTAGGATGATGGGGACACAGTTTGACCAGTGAATTCCATGACCATGGGTCCATATCCACACCTCATTTTCTGTGAAGTTCCTTGATTATAAGGAATACTGTGTGGAATTCCTTGATACTGAGTACATTTAAGGTCCACTTGGATAATAACAGGGAAGTACCTCCTCTTAAGTTCTTTAACTTTAATCTCATCTTTTTCCATATAAGGTAATATTCACAGATGCCAAGGATTTGATGTGATTATCTTTGGAAGGCCATTTTTTTTTTTTTTTTTTGGCTTACTGCCATAGCTGACTCTAACTTACAAACTGTTGAGAAGCAGTAAGATTGAGAGGTAGTAGGGAACAGGTGTTAAAGAGTAGGAAGTCTGAAGGCACACTAATTTTTTTGAGACACAATTCAGGTACTTATTTGCTGTGTAAACTTGGCAAGTTACCTCACTTCTTAATTCTATTTTCCTCTTTGGTAAAATAAGGATAATAATTTATCACAGGATTATTTTGAGGATTAAATGAATTAGTATATAAGACGTGTAATGCCTGAAACATAGTAGGCACTCAACAAATATTGACTAATACTACTGCAAGTGTTGGCCCAGAAAAGCTTTGCATAATTCAAGCAGCTGTGGAGGCTGGTCCTTGTTGTGAACATACTGGACATGTTTTGTTTTTGTTGATGAAAGTTTGCTGAGTTATTTGTCACTTGAAGAAATACTAGTAAGACACATAGGAAAAATAGCTGTGTGTGTTTGGGCGAGGAATATGGTGGGAGTGAGACTTTTTAATACTTACATTTTATATTTTAATTTTTGTATAACAATATGAAAATGACAAGTAAATAATAAAGTTCAAGAGATGAACATTCATAAGTAGAGGATCATCTATACTTGTCATGAGTATAAGACAAGCTAATAAGAATCCCCAAAGGATGAGACATTAGTTTTTGTATTGTTGTTGTTGTTTTGTCCCTATGACTCATGAATCCATGTTGTTTCCTTTGGTATGTAGTGATTTTGTCCCTTGAATCCAATTTTTACATTCAGTATTCTTTCTTAGTAATTTTCCACTTAAATTTTATTGGTTGTTTTATTTTGCTTTTAAACAGAGGTAGATTTATTTTATTTATACTTGACAATTATATCACCTGATATGAGCTATACCTTAGAAGAACATACTTAATTTGAAATACAGTCCTTTAATTAATTTGTTATTAAACTGATATGGAAATTATATGATTATATAGTGATTTAAAACATATGCTTCTGTATAGTATACTTAAGGTCTTGCCATACAGTTTTTAAAAAATGTGGTTGTGTTTTTTAACTCTGCATCAACTATAGATGAACACTTTTGTTATAGCTCACTGAGTTTGTACTGTATGGTACTGTATTTCTACATACCTTACTAAGCTCCATAGTGACTACTCAAACAGCCCACATGGAGAAATGTGCTGTTGTGGTGAACAACTGCCTTAAAATATCAGTGCTACACTTCTGTGTATTGTTTTATATTTAAACAAAAATTCAGTTATGCTTGTTTAAGCTTCACAAAGCCCTGGGAAGTAGGTGGGCCAGGCATAGCTAATATTATTATTATTATTTTTTTGGAGACAGGTACCTACTCTGTCACCCAGGCTGGAGTGCAGCAGTACAATCATAGCTCACTGCAGCCTCATATTCCTGGATTCAAGCAATCCTCCCACCTCAGCCTTCTTTGTAGCTAGGACTACAGGTGAATGCCACCATGCCTGGCTAATTTTTTAATTTTTATCTTATAAAGATGGGGTCTCTCTATGTTGCCTAGACTGGTCTTGAACTACTGGCCTCAAGTGATCCTTCTACCTTAACCTCCCAAAATGCTGGGATTACAGGTGTGAGACCTGTGCTAGGCCTTGCTGTTATATATCTTCACCGCCTCTTTCTGTTTACCTGCTTAAAAGTCTGAGACCATGTTTTTGTCATCCTCAGATTTGTAGTATCTAGCATATTGTTGGCGTGCAAGAATAGTTACTGACTGTATAAAATAAGTATATGGTTGGATCAAGCAATAAGGAAAATCACTAAAATTAACTTTCTTGGCAAGCATATGTGGTAAGTAAATTAAATAATCAGACCTAGAAACCAAGTTGTTAGACTTCTAGTCCAATGTTCTTCTCAGAACAACTGACTGATTCCTATTCTCTGCTTTAAATATGAAATCAGTTTAAGGCTACTCAAATGTTTTATGGCAAACAGAACAAGTTAATACTCAGCCCAATAAGGATTTAGAACTTTGTTCATCGGAATATTCAAAGCAAAATCCTCAAACCTTAAGAGCTTCAGAAACACAATGTTGAGACATTATTTGGTCTGTTTATCATAAGTTTTAAACAAAATGCTTACCCTCTAGTCTTGGTGAGTTTAGGCTACTATAACAATTACCATAGGCTGGGTGATTTAAATAACAAACATTTATTTCACACAATTCTGAAGGTAGGGAAGTCCAAGATCAAGGTCCCTGCTGATGCACTTCCTGGTGAGGGCCCTCTCCTTGGTTTGCAGATGGCTGACTTCTTGCTGTATTCTCACATCGAGAGAGAAAACTTTTCTCTCTCCTCTTTTACAAGGACATTAATCTCTCTCTCGTTTCTCTCTCTCTCACATCTTTTACGAACATACTAACCCAGGCATGAGGGCTCCATCCTCATGACCTAATCCCGCCCCCAACCTTACCTCCAATTATTGTCACATGAGGGATTAGGGCTTCAACATATGAGTTTTGGGGATACATAAGCAGTTCATAGTACTATCACTCCATCAAATCATGGTGAGGTTCCCATTAGTATTAAATAGCCCAGACTGTACCTCTCAATAGGAAAGAGTTATGTTGACAACTGAATATTTTTATGAGTGGTAAAATATATGGCAGGTTAGAATTAAAAAGACTGACAGGCTTTATCACCTCATATTTCTCTCCATGGTGTCATCATAATGGATTTAAAAAGATAATTAATAATTATTTTTATCATGTATTTTTCTAATTTAATGTGTTAAAAATTGCCTAATTTAGCATGTTCAACATTGAACCTACCATATTCTTTCTCATTAGGTAGTTATGGCATACATATAGTTACCCAAGCTTGAAAGCTGGCACTTATCTTTATTCTCATTCAGTACTCCCTACCACGTTCAATCAATCAAATACATCTTGCTGATTATTTTTCTTAAATATTTCTCAACTGCATCCTCACTGCCCTATGTGAACATTTTTTCCATAAAACAGTCTTCACTAAAGTCATATGGATGTTGCAAAAACTTATAGTAAACATCTGAGCTAGAATACAAGGCACTTGGTAATCTGGCTCCTTCATTAATTGACAAGAACCAGTCTCATTTCTGCCTCTTTACCTCATCTTAAAACTTTGGCACTATCAAATTATTTGTAGTTCCATGCATGCCCCATGCCTTTCTTGCATCCTTGTATTCCTATGAAATAATATCTTTCTGGAATTTCAAAACCACTTGCTTTATTAATTTCTTCTCATTAACACTCAATTTAGATGTCATTTCCAGAAGACATATCTCTGACTCATTCCTCTTCATGGTTCTCTCCTGATCCCCAGTATTGGGTTTATTTATTCAAACATTATTAAATATTTATTGCATATCTACTATGGGCCAGACACTATTCTGGATGCTTGTGATACACCAGTGAACAAAAGATTCACTGGTAGCTCTGGTGCACCTGCTCATTGCTGGGACCCACGTGATTTTGAATGAAATGAAGCAGAGGCTTCCTGCCCACATTCAGCTCAAGTTCAAGGCTCACCTGAAGGGAATCCCAGCAGGGACCCACAAGTAGGTTCTCCCGTGGGTGCTTGTCCTTGGCCAGGGTGAAGAGACAGACCAGGAAAGATGGTGCAAAGCTGACTAGGTGGGGTCTGTGTTTAGGGTGTTTCTGGTTTTGTTTTAGTTTTTATCCCATCCTCCAGCTGTGAGCCCTGGACTCTAGGCCTTCAACCTACCTAGGCTGTGGGAAGATTCCCGCTGACCTTGGGCTCCTCGTGGTTGCAGCGGGAAGCAAGCGGGAGGCGCTTCTGGGTTGGGCATGATGTCACCGGAAGTGCCCGATACCCTTGTGTGTGCCTGTGCCGTGGCAGTGCTGGATTGCAACAGAGGCTGCTGGAGCGGCAGTGGCTGCGAGGGTGTGGGTCTCTGGTTGGGTCTTGAGGGGGGCGGGGGCTGGGAAGTGGCGCTCGGTGACTCGCTGCAGGTTGGCTGCGTGTAGGAGCTCGGGGGGGGGGGTGGCAAAAACTGGATGACTTAAAACAATAATAATTTATTTTCTCACTGTTTTGGATGCCAGAAGTCCAAAATCAAGGTGAGAGCAGGGCACATTTCCTCAGAGGCTCTTGGGGAAATACTTTCTTGCCTCGTCTAGCTTCTGGTGACTGTTGCCATTCCTTGGCTTCTGGCCCATCACTCCAACCTTTGCCTCTGTCTTCACACTGCCTTCACCTGTGTGTGTCTTTTCCTCTGTGTGCTTATCTTGTAGAGATATTTGTTATTAGATTTTGAGTTGACTCAGCTAATCTAGAATTATCTCACTTCGGATTTTTTTGTTTACATCTGTAAGATCCTTTTT
>NW_007260360.1:75037-81303 GCF_000164805.1 Carlito syrichta
TGAGTACCTCTGGTGGACACCAGGTCCTTGGGAATGCGGGGTGTAAAGGCTGTGGCAGGCTCCCCGGCTTGGCGCCCGAGGTTGAGGTCACCTGTGCCCTGGGGACTTGGAGAGTGGACGGTCTATTCAGTGGCACTATGGTCTGTGATGGTGACGAACTGTGTGGAAGCTGTGAGGACTTTCCCAAGCTGAATGTGGCAGGGCGGCCTGCGCCCCTGAAGGTCCTGGTGAAGGTTTGGGTGATCCTGGTGTCTATCTTGCTGAACGTGCAAGGCACCAGGGACCTCTCTGTAACAGACTTTTGAGTCCAAAGATTGTCCCCCCAAACCCTTCCCCCAGGAGAGCAGTGGGAGGAAAGATTGATCAAAAAGTCACAAAGCCACGCAGAGGGCTGTGCATGGCACCCAGGGCTGTGTCAGGAAGGTACCTTTTGTCTGCAAGTAAGAGAAACAAAACCCAGCTTCAGATCGCTTAGACAAGAAGGCAAGGGTATGTCATCAAACAGGAAGCCCCGACCATAGGGCAACTCAAGGACCGGTCACCTCCCTGACAGACATCCTTAGGGATCCACTTCTTTACCCTTCCCACCTGGAAATTGACTTTGTTGTAGTGGTGGCAAGATAGGCCCTTCGGCCATGGGCCAGGTGTGTACATTGAAGGAAGAAGGGCCTTTTCCGTGTGATGGCTACACAGGTGGCTTGCAGATACCAAAAGGATGGCTTTTGAGTGTTAGTACCGTGATTGATTTAGCTAATCAGGATTTATTTGGACCTTCCCCAAGAGGAGAAAGTGGTGGCTAACTATTCTGAGCAAAGGTTGTGACAGTGGGAATAGAAAATCTTGTGGAGGTAGCATGTTCATTGGCAGTGATTATTTGCCCTTAGGGACTAAAGAAGAGGGTGGATTGGAAAATGACTGTTATATTGATTTTATAGGTAACTATAATTTTAGGTAACTAGTGGGAGGATTATTTCACCTAAAGATGTGGGATGAGGACGAGGGAGGAGCAGAGGGAGAAGATTCAAGGAGGTTACAGGGAGAGTTGATGCTGATCATTATCTGTTAGTTATTTGCTTTTTTTGTTTTGTTTTTGTTTAGAAGCTAATGGTATAGATATAGAAGTCACCCACAGAGATGTTACAGTTGAAGAGATGGGGGAGAGAAGACTTGGAAGGAAAAGAATGTAGAATGAGAATAGAAGAGAGGAAACCCCAGCATTTTACAGGTGTGTAGAGGACACCAGGCCAGCAGAAGAAACTTAGGAGAGGCATTCAGATAGGAAGCAAACTAGTATTTTGTAGCTCTAAGTTTTAATCCACCAATTTATTAAAATTATCAACTGATGTAAACATTTTATTCAAACACTGACATTTTTTGCCACCAACCTCCTGTCAAGCCCCCTACAGCAAAACGTTGACAGGGTTTTATTGTGTTAAAACGTATTAAAAAGTATTTTTGTGTTAAAAAGTATTTTGTACAGGAAAGCTGGTAGTTTTTATGACTTCTGAGGATTTCTGTGAAGTTCTAATGGACTGATTTTCATTTCATTTTTCATAGAGTGGTTGGTTTGTCTAATTATATGTTTGCTTTAGGCAAGTTGATTATTGGCTAAATGACCTGCATCTTTGCTATGTTTTGTAGGAGAAATTTCCAAGAGAGTAGGGGATTGGTAACAATCCCTGAAACTACTGGGTCTGGGGAAAATGAAGACTGACATAGTCATAAGACTGAGATAATGACATTCAGCAGTTTAGGAAAGTTGGTTTTTATTTCAAAAAGTGGTTTCAGTGCAGTTCTGGGGGCTAAAATCATAGGGTAATTATTAAGAATTAAGGACATTAAAATAATCACTGGGCTACTCTTTTTGATTTTGGTGAAAGAAAAAAAATAGAAGGTGTGATGATGGGTTTACCAGGTGTGAACAAAGTTTTGGCGTTGGTGGTGATGTGTCAGGATTGGTGGAAGCATAAGCATATTAGACCCTGACTAAAAGGGGATAAAGAGAGTTTGGAGATAAAAGATGTAGAGGGAGAATATCAAATGACAAGGCAAAGAAGGAACTGAGAACCAGGAAAGAGAGCTGTCTGAGTTCAGAGAGAAGACAGAATGCGGGGAAGAGAAACACTGAAGAAGAAACGTAGTCTTCTCTTAGGAAAAAAATGTAAAAGGTCAAGTCATGTGAAAGGGTGATAATGATGTGTCTGGATGCTTAAGCGTAATGGAATAGTCTTGGGTCAGCTGTTGTGGGATCAGGGTGGGGAATAAAAGAATGGACATGACTGCATTTTTCTCTAACCAGTCAGAAATGCTACTGACAAGAATCGAATGATTGATTTTTACTTAGTATTGAGTGGAATAAGCAAGTTATTCTATGGTGTTCACTAAGGCATCATTGCAATAATTGTCAAAAGTTTTCAAACTCAGTAATGAGGCAAAGTTAATTCAAATGGCATAGAAACCAGGTGAACAGGGACCAAGTGTGTAGTTGAATGCAGGTACCAGACTCAAAAGTTATGAAAGGAAGAGTGAAGTATAATGATAGGGTCACAGAGGGAAATTTTGTCACAAATGGGAAAGAACAATTTTTATACCTATTCCTGGTTTATGATAGCATGACATCTAGTCTGGAGAGAGGAGTATCGGGACGCAAATTAACTCATTTATTCTCATTTAAAAAGTAAACTTGAAGGACTAATAAACAGGTTTAATATCAGAAATATATTGTTTTATTAGCTGTATAATCAGGATGGCAATGTAGTTTGTGAAGTACAGTACTTTTAGTTGTAAATCATAGCATAAATGCACTATCATTTTTAATAAAGAGCTATTTCAGTCTGTATAGTCTGAGTTGAGACTAGTAAGTTAAAATTTTCTACTTGTGTTATTCAAATCACAAGTGTTTATTATACTGGCAAAATTAGTTTTCAAGTAGCAAGTGTTATGTTTCTCTAAATATTTACAACTTATTTTAAAATGATTTTTATGTCAAGGATAGGTTTTTTTAAAAATTAATTTTGAAGTGAAATGGTTTTTATAAGACAGTTCTCTCTTTAGGAAACTCTTTCTCTTTGAATTTCTCAGTCCTGATTTGAGTGGTATGACTGTTTGAGCTCAACCCACCTGAGTGTGACTCTCCCCACTTCCACGAGTTCAGTGATATGAAGATTGGTCAACATTTGAAAACAGCTTAAATCCTCTTTCAGTCCCCAAACGTCCTTTTTAGTGTAGCTCAAATAAGAGTTACATGTACATTTCTAACAAATTGCTTTTTCTTTAACTTCTAAGTGGAGTGTAATGGAATCACTGTTCTGGAACTATAGTTTTGACATTTATTTGCATAAGTAGGAGGAGAAGTGGTTGTCATATACAGCTTGATCACTCTTAAAAAACTCATTTCCTCTTAAGGTTGAGTTTGAAGGCAGAGACTTTTACTACAATTAATGTACTATGTTGGATGGTTTGTTTTGTTAATAAATTGCTGAAACCTGCCTAGCTCATAGCTTTAACCTACACCCTCACAACTGTACACACCTTCCTTCCGCTAGTATTCACACAGTCATGGCTGAAGTGCCAGACACCATAAACTGATAAGATAAGAAGCACATGGCTCATTGCCATAAGGCAGGGGTCCCTACTGGGCTGGCTGACGCACATAGTCCTCCCCTGATGTCAGAGGGCTGAGAAGTAGCACGTTGGCTCTCTTCCCAAATTTTGTGCCAGAACTGAGGAAAAAGAGTCTTTGTCTGAAAAAGCAGCTATTGAGGTATTAAAAAAAAAATCCCGCTTTTCTTGATTGTAGGCCAGATTCCTGTCTGTTGAAATGGCTTAGTATTACTTCTGAATTGTTTGGCAGAAATAATATTTGCTAGCAAAAATATGTTGAATTCATCATACATGATATTCTGTGAAATGTTTATTGCTTATAAGGCTTCACATTTTGTATTTTTTGATGAGAAAATAAGTGTGGCAAATTTGATGAAAGGGGTAGTTCAGTAGGACTCATATAAACTGTTATACTCGGTTAACAATGTCTGTACATTTACTCCTATCCTAATCTCTGAGGAGAGGGACAAGCTTAATGCAGACTTGGGTTATTCAGTAACATTTAACATCCAACAAGCTGTTTATCTCAACATACTTATTAGCATTATGCTGAAATGTGAAAAAATATTAGATTCATGTGATCTAACTGTTCAAGCCTGGTATTAATCTATTGGTGCATATGCCAGACACATTCTCTCTACTGACTAAAAAAAATCCAGATGTCAAAACTCTACAGCCATCATTATAGTGATAATGTCTGAATAGTATATCATTCTGTAAAATGTGTGCTTAACTATTTTAGTGGCTCATAAAATCCTAAAGAATGAAGATAACTGCAAACCAGTCATTTTATGACTGACTTGTTAAAAAGGGGAGCCCAAGGTGCCTATGTCAGGATGAAAGATCTGAAGACCTAAATTGCCTAGCACATACTGTATATATAATATGATACTATATATAATATATAGGAAATAATATAATATATAATTATTAGCCATTAATTAGAAGATTATCTCAGATTAGTGAAATTTAGCAAGTTTGCATTATCATCTAAACCTTAAGTTTCAAAATACACAGCAGTTGAATAAAGTTAGCACTGAGAATTGTGGATTATAGTAATAAGCATGTACAACCAATTAGAACCATGAAGAATAGTGAAATGTATGTGCTGAAAGTAAAAAAGCTGAGGAGAATGTTTAATGTCTATATTTTCAGCACCAGGGAAGCAAAACAAAAAGTGTTTTGGGAATTTATATATGCCACTGAATTCTTAAAGTGCCATTTTTGAATTAAGGTGTTTTACGGAGGTCACTTTAATAATAACATATTGTGCCTTTGATGTCTGTTTTGTTGAATAAGTATATGCTTTTTTTTATACTTAGGTTCTTGTAATAGCTAATATTTTCTGAACGTTTTTTTAAAAACAATTTTTATCTGTGAGGTGTAGATATTATTATTTACATTTTCCAGATGAGGAAATTGAGGCACAGAAATATTAAGTAACTTTTTTTTAGTAACCTAGTGAAAGGTAGAGCTCAGAGAACCCTGGGAGTGTGTGTTTAATAACTAGATTTTATACTGTAAATTAAATGCTGCCATAGTGACCAGAATAATAATGTCACCTCTCTTTAGCCTCTAAACTTGCTATCATTAAGTGATTATTAGGGAAGGAAATTAGAGTTTTAGAGCTAATAGTTGACATACATGAAACTTTCAAGAAAGCAGAAATGCTGTGTTTAATTTAAGTCTTTCTCTGATGTAAAGATAAATGAGCACACTTCTGTGCTTTGCTGCTGTGTGTATGCAAGTTCACGTTAGTCGTGTGCAAAATTTAGATGCTTATAGATATACTCATAGCTTTTTTTTAGCCACCAGGGACAATTTGGCTCATTAAATGCTAAGAAAGAATCAGCAGCTGTTATGGTGGAGGGGCAAGATGTTTGACAGCAGTGTGGTTGGGAGCTGTGTAATGAATGATCTGAACTGGAACAGCTATGGTGGGAGCAACTGAATAGAAACTTTTGAGATATTTGCAGCACAGCTTTGAACAGTGTGGCATGACTGTGGATTATGAGGAAAATAAATACAGGCAGATCGATGGCACTAAACACGTATGCACGAGAATTTCCTTTTAAAAGCAAAATCAGTTTGCCTAAGAGGTGAAGTGGGATGCTTCCAAAGATTGTCACAATGTATTAAAAAGGCTAAGTTCACACATTAGAGAATTGTCTTTCCAAGAGAAAAATGTGAACAGAACTTAGCCATTCTGGCCTTACTTTCACTCAGATAACATTATCCATAGCAGTAAGACTGACTCTTATGCATAGGAATGTTTTTAATATCTCACTGCTGATGCCTGAGTGGTGTGTAATTTTTTATTCCAGTCTATTGGCAGAACTTGAGTTCCTAGGTTTCCCAACAGAATCATAGTGTAGGCTCCTCCAGTGTTTTCACGTTTATCAGCAAAGAGCTAGTGAAATAAACAATGAAAGTAACTGTTTTTGCAGAGGGTGAGGCGAGGACAGATGTAGATCCCGTGGATTCAGGTTGCTTGTCTGCTAACAGCGTGGGTCATAGTATGTGTTGCTTTATACCTTGGTGGAGTCAGTATAATATGACTGTGTCTTATGTGGGATCAAAAGAATGAAATTACTAGAAGTGATGAAAGCACCTCAGTATGGTAATGGTTTCATTCATTCATTCTTTTTTTTTTTTTTTTTTTT
>NW_007260360.1:81527-90749 GCF_000164805.1 Carlito syrichta
GAACCCGCGGGCTCAGGCAATCCACTCACCTCAGCCTCCCAAAGGCGCAGGATTACAGGCTGAGTCACCTAGCCCGGCTTCATTCATTTAGTTTTAAAACATTTGTTGAATGTCTACTATGTGAAAGTATAGTTAATCCTCAGTATTTGTAGATTCTGTATTTGGAAATTTACCTACTCACTAAATTTATTTGTAACTCCAGAATCAATACTTGTTGTTTTTCAGTGTCATTTGTGGACATGTGCATGTGCTGAGTAAGGTTATATATATATATTGATTGGTTGGATAAGGTGTTGTCACCAGAGGTTTGTAGGAAACTGACCCTGTATTTCCACAAGGGGCAATGTTCCAGTATTTGATGATTCAGTGTTTGTGTGGACTTTATAGAACATAACTAATGCTACTAACAATAATCAACTAATTACTAGGCTCAGATGATAAGATGAATAAAATGTAGTTTCTGCCTTCAAAGATCAGAGACTTTATGTCAGTGCTTAAGAAATTGATATATTGAATGTCCTATATAGTATAGACTTTTTGGCAGACTTTTTTGTGTTGAGATGTTAATTATTAAATTTTATTAAATAAAATTGAGTTATTTCTTCTCTTAAAATTAAGTGGTATTTGAGAAGATTGGTTTTGATTATGAATATATCATTTAGCTTAAAATAAATATGCTGTTTTCTTGATATTCATATGGTAAAATAATGTGAATTGCAAGATTCAAGTTCATGCTCTTTGAAAGTAAATGATAAAATATTATGTGCCCTATATTACTTACACAGGAACTGTCCTATTTAGCATGACTGTTTCTCCTAGTGGGTTGAACTCAATTTAAGCATTAGGAACTCTGTAGTCTTACATTTGCATGTTTGAGTTATCAGAACAGACTGAATGTATAAATTAAGTTGGGAAGAACTGATGTCTTGACAGTATTGAGTCCTCCTATCTGTGAATGTCTATCTACTTATTAAATTCTTTGATGATTTCTTTCATCAGAGTTTTGTAGTTTTCTACATGTAAATCTTGTACATCTTTTGTTAGTTATACTGAAGTATTTCAGTTTCTGGGGTGCTAATGTAAATGGTACTGTGCTTTTAATACCAAATTCTATTTCTTCATTCCTGGTATAGAGGAATGAGATTGGCTTTTGTGTGTCAACCTTATATCCTGCAAATCTGCTATAACTACTTATTAGTTCCAGGAATTTTTGTTGTTGTTGATTCTTTTGAATTTTCTACATAGACGATGATCTATGAACAAAGGCAGTTTTATTTCTCTCTTCCCAAACTGTACACTTTTAGCTTTCTTTTTTTTTTTTTTTCTGGCTTTGTACATTAGCTAAGACTTCTAGCTCTCTTTTGATAACTGTATTGAGTATCTTTTCCCATCTTCTCACGTTCAACCTATTACCTGTTTTTGTTTTTGTATCTAAAGTGGATCTCTTATAAACAACATATGGTCGAGTCATGCTTTTTTAAAAAAAAAAATCCATTTTGCCTACTTCTGTTTTTTAATTGGAGATTTTAATCATTTACATTTGAAATAATTAGAAAATGTGGACTTATTTATGCCATTGTGTTGTTTACTTTTTATGTCTTATGTCTTTTTGTTCTCTACTTCTTCCATTATGCCTTCTTTTATTTTTTTTATGGTATATTGTTTTGCTTAGTTTCTCATTTTCTTTTCTGTATGCATTTCAGTTGTTTATTAGTGGATATCCTGGGGATTACAATTGACTTCTTAAACTTATAACAATCTGTTTTGAATCAATACCAATTTACTTTTAATAGTAAGATAGTCCCCAACTTACAATGGTTTGATTTTTGATTTTTGACTTTGCAATGGTGTGAAAGTGATACTCATTTATTATATTCCTCAAATTATGATGAGACTAAGTCCAGATAAACCTATCATTAGCTGAAAATTTTGTGAGTTGAAAACACCTCTAAATTACAATATTTTCAACTTATAATTGTTCATTGAGACATAACCTCATTGTAAGTTGAGGAGTATATACATAGACTGTATATAGCTTCATTCCTCCACCATATGTTGTTATCAGTTATATCTTTACGTTGTGTGTTCAGTAACACAGATTTATATTTTTTGTTTATGCATTTGTTTTGTAAATCACATAGAGAGAAAAAGAGTTACAAGCACAATACATTACTGACTTTTGTATTTGCCTATGTAGTTGCTTTTATCAATGTTCTCTATTTCTTTATATAACTTTAGGCTATTGTCTATTGTCTTTTCAGTTTTTTACTCATTTCAGCATTTCTTGTAGGACAGGTGTACTGGTGACAGACTTCCTCATCTTCTGTTTATCTGAGAGTTTTTTAAGTTTGACTTTTTTTTTTAAAGGATGGTTATGTTGGACAGAATTCTTGATTGGCATTTTTTCTTGCAACATTTTAAATATGTCATTTCACTGCCTTTGGCCTTCTGAGAAGTTGGTTGTCAATCTAATTGATGGTTGTTTTATGCAATAGGTTGCTTCTTTCTTGCTGCCTTCAAAATTCTTTTTTTTGGAGGGGGTCTTTATTTTTCAGTAGTTTGATTATAACACGTTTTGTTGGTGATCTCTTTGCATTTATTCTCCTTAGAGCTCATTGAGCTTCTTGGATGTGTAAATTTATCTTTTATGAATTTAGCAAGTTATGGCCATTATTTTTTTCGATAACACTCTGCCCTTTTCTCTCTCAGCTCTCCTCACAGGGACTCCTATTATGTGCATTTGGTATGTTTGATATTGTTCTACAGTTCTAGTAGGCTCTATTTATTTTTCTTCATTCTTTTTATGCCCTGCTTGTCAGTCTGGATCGTTTTGATGTACTTATCCTCAAATTCACTGATTCTTTCTTCTCCTTGCTTATCTCTGCTTCTGAAATCTTCTTGTGAAGTTTTTACTTCAATTATTTTTCTCTCCAGCACCAGAATTTCTGTTTGATTGCTTTTCATAATTTTTTGTCTTGATTGACACTCCCAGTTATTGAGAAAACCATCTCTTAGTTTCTTTGTCTATGGTTTTCTTTAGCTCTTTGAATATATGTTTAAGTTAACTGATTAAGGTCTTTGTTTGGTATGACTATGTGTGCTTCCTCTAGGATAGTTTCTGTTAATTTTTTTTTGTGTGTGTATGTGAACTGCCCATACTGTCTTCTTTGCATGTTTCATAGTTTTTTGTTGTAAACTTGATGTTTTGAATATTATAATGCAGGGAAACAGGTTATTCTCCTCATTGATTCTGTTTCTTGCTGTGGGTTGTAGTTGTTTATTTGTAGTTACTTTTCTAATTTATTTTTGCAAACTGTTTTGTAAACTTCTTTTCTAAACTGTATACTTTGTTCTGTGTGGCATCTGAACTCTATTACTTTAAATTTGGTTAGTGGGTTTGCTGATAGAGATTTCACTGAATGTCTAGATTAGAAAAAAAAGGGAACAAAAATAAGAGGTAAAAAATTCTCTTTACCTCTGCATATTGATTCTGTACTGGACCAGTCTTCTAGTGCTTAGCTAAGCCTTTCGCAGCTCTGCCTTAACCAGCACTTCCCATCCTCGCTGAGCCTAAACAACAGCCAGAGGTAAAAAATTGAGAGATTAGGGTTTTTTTCCAGGTCTTTCCTGAGTATGAGTCCTGCCCTTGGAATGTATGCGGCTTTCTGAATTCCCAGGTGTATATGGAAGCTTTCAATGCGTTACTTCCCCTCAAAGTATCTTTCCCCAGCTTTTCTTTCCAGTGCTTCAGTATATCTATTGTTTGCTACAACTGAATTATTTAGCCCTCAGGAGCAGTGGGTTATTTTTCTCTGCCTTTCCATGTTTTTCAGGAATGCTTTCCATGTAGCCACTCTTCTGCCGGAAAGTCTTCTGAGTTAGGTGAAGCAAAGTGAAGTACCTAGTGCCAGGCCTTCAGGTAGCCACAGGTGGGTCAAATCGAGAACTAAAGTTCTTTGAGAACAAGATCTGCTCTGTTGGCTTTGAAATCAGAGGTCAAGTCTGCACACTGGGAATGTGGGCTGCCATCTTCAAGCCTGCTGCCAAAGCCAGGGGCCTGGAGTGAGGTGAAGGGACAGGCACACGCTGAAGAGCTCACCGCTGTTTTAAGTTGCCTTTTTTTCAGTTTACTTTTTGCCTGGTTGTTGTAAACATTTGACTGTTTTCCATAGTTCTGATAAAGTTGGTTCTGAGAGGTTTTGCTTGGTTTTTGGTGTTTCCATGGAAGGATTGGCTCTTTGAATTCCTTGCTTCGCTGATTTTCTTTTTTGGTCATTCTGAATGCTTTTTACAATTGACCTGAATTGATTTAAGCGCATTCACTTAGACTTAAATGCATTGCAGTTATAATTACCGTCATCCTGTCTGCCCAGGTATGCCATAGATTATCCAAGTGATGTAAATATTTTATTATTTTAAAAAATGTCTTTAGTTCTGTCCAAAATATTTCCTCTATGCAATCTTTGGAACTTAAGAGTTTGTATCAACTGTACAATGTGCCATAGTTGCAGAGACAGGAAATGTCTTTATCAACAGTAACATTATGGAACTCAAGACACCATTTGAAAGCCACTGATAGACTTAAGAAGAGCCTAGAAGAATTTTTTAAAATAAAATAAAAACAGAGCCAAATTCTTTTGGAGAAATGATATTGCAGTGAGAGATGCAGCACCCAGTTCTACTACTCCTGCACACACCTACTTGGATCTCTTCACTTGGCCTTGGCTTCCTCGTTTATAAAATGAGGTATTTGGTGATTTTCTGAATTCCTTCTAAGACTTCGATATTGTATTCCATATTGATTCTTAGCAATAATAATTTTATATGTATTATTGAGTAGTGAAATCACACTGATAATGTAGTCTCAGAATTTCTATACTTACTGCTTTTTAAAACCTGGAATCTGGGTTTATTCAATAAAATTATTCCTGTCACTAGATTTTACTTGTATTCCTGCAAGACATTAGTATACTTTTTTGGATGTTTCCCCTGAAATATTGTTATTAGTTTCACTTCTTTAAGGGAATTCCTAACTTATCAAAGTATATAATGACATACATTCTGCTGTGGATGCTATAATGATAATGTCATAAGAATTTTTGACATACTTTGGGCAAATTTTTATTTTATGCCCAATTCTTGCTTCTAGTTTAGGAAGCCCAATATTTAGTTGAAAATATTGGAGAGGAATAGTTAGTTAATTTTTCTCTCTCACGAAGTAGGCTTAATTTATCTATTGTGATTTCTATTTTATAATCAGAGAATAAAATGTTGATATTAATATAAGCTATATTAGGTGCCAGATAAGCTTCTAGTCAGTCAGTCACTTCACATTTACTGATAGGGATACCTCAGAAAATGAGAAGGACACTGTATGAAACTTGTATACATTAAATAAATAATCATAAAATAATGGCTTAATGCTATGAGAGTACCTTGTTGGGGTTAAGGCTCACCTAATTTGGTGGGCTAGGCAAGGAGAAAATGTTTTTATAGTAGCTGTAACTACCTCATTAGGGCATGACCAGGTGGCATAGGTAATATTTTCATTTATTATGAATTGACATGATACAAAATTTAAAAACATTTCTGTTTGATTAAGAAGGTGTTTCAGGCCGGGCTCGGTGGCTCACCCTGTAATCCTGTGCCTTTGGGAGGCTGAGGTGAGTGGATTGCCCGAGCCCGTGGGTTCGAGACCCGCCTGGGCAGCGAGACCTCATCTCTACAATAAATCAAAAAATCAGCCGGGCGTGGTAGCACATGCCTGTAATTCCGGCTACTCGGAAGGCTGAGGCGGAAGGATCGCCGGAGCCCAGCAGGTCGAGGCTGTGGTGGCCGGGAGCGGCTACTGCACTCCAGTCTGGGCGACAGAGTGAGACTCCAACTCAAAAAAAAAAAGAAGGTATTTCAGTGACATTTCATTGTTGTCTAATCAGGATGTCCGAAGGGGCTGAATCAATGCTTGTTCTCCCTCTTACGTCTGCTTAGGGTTGAGGATGAGAAGCAGGACTAGAGAGCCTGGGTGGCTCTCTATCTTCAGCCCCAATCCTTTCTTAATAAGGAGCAAATACCAACGCTCACGTTTCTTGACACTCTCAACAGCTATGAAAATCCTCTACTTAATAATCTTGACTGTAAATATTTATTCTAAAGAATATGGGTCTGAGTTGATGATTTTTTTCAAGGATTTTTAGAGAAGGGAAATTTCACTGCAGGATTTTGTGGCCAACATATTTAATTTAATTCTTTTACTAAAATCACAAAGAATAGTTTGTTCTGTCTGAATACTGTGGCTATCAAAGGGAGAAGGTGAAAGAAGGTGACTTAAAGGGAGCCAGGGTTTTGTGTGTGTGTGTGTGTGTGTGTGTGTGTGTACATGCACGTGTCTTCATTTGTATCATCATGGCTGCCATTTTTGAGCTATGTTTTATGTCTCTTATACATATTATTTCTAATTCTCATGAAAGTCAGGAGTTAGATGTGTAATTATCGTTTTACAGATGAGAAAAGTAGTTTAGGAAGCCCAAATTACTATTTACTAAATCCTGTTAGTGGCAGTACCAAGATAGGAAATTATCCATGTGTCTTCAACACACATGGATGCATGTTATTTTATATTTATGCATATGTGTGTCTATAGCATATGTAGAGTATATACTACTGTCATAGTCTTTTCTTTTGGTAATTTCATTCTTTTCTTTGTAATAAGAAAAATACAGGCCAGGCATTAGGTGGCTCAAGCCTATAATCCCAGCACTGTGGGAGGCCAAGGCAAGAGGATTGCCTTGAGCCTGCGGGTTCGAGACCAGCCTGGGCAACATGATGAGACCTCGCTCTACAATAAAAATAAAAAAATTAGGCAGGTGTGGTAGCACTTGCCTGTAGTTCCAGCTACTTGGAAGGCTGAGGTGGAAGGATCGCCGGAGCCCAGTAGATTGACACTGGGGTGGCCGTGAGCGTGCCACTACACCCAGGTGAGCCTGGGTGACGGAGTGAGACTCCAACTCAAAAAAAAAAGAAAAGAAAAGAAAACACATTCTGGCAAATCGCCTTTTATTCGTATTCCCTCCAGAGTAGGACACATTTCTTTTTGTCAAAAATAGTAAGTACATTCTGTGCTTCATATTTGAATTGATATATTTGATTTATTGACAAGATTGTATTCCTATAATGATGGACTTGCACTGATTTTGTAAATAGAAACATTCATTTGGTAGACTTAGACTATCTCTCAGGCTTTGGAGATAAACTGGCCCAATTGAGTGACAGTGTTTAGTCTAATTGGTACTATGCGATGATGCAGCTGAGAAATGAGGACTAAATAATAGTTATTTAATTTACTCAAGATACCAAGGAACAGCAGTTTTGTTATTTTACAGTATCTTTTATGTGGTCTGAATGATTATGGTGAATGCTTCTTAAAGGTTTCTATCCGAGTACTCCTAATGTCCAAGAAAAAGTAAACGTACTTTCCTGGGACACTGTGTCTATAGCTTGATTAATTCTCTGCTGCTCCAACTCCCAACCAGATATAGATGTTGGCACTCTAAAATTCCTCCTATGTATCTTTTGCCCTTAGTATCACCACCTGGAATACATTCTTATGTCCTGCCGAAGGTACTTGTATGCCACTTGAAGAAGCATAGCCTCTCTAATTTCTAAATGTTAAACAAAGTAAGTTTACTTGTTAAAGATCAGATTAGATTCTTTAGTCTAACTACTATTCTTTATTGTTAATTGAGGAAAAGTGAAATATAAAGTAAACCACTTGTAAGTTCTTTTAGTGGCAAGATGGGAAAATAAAAAATATTTGAGTACCCTGCATCACATACTGTTCCAAGTTTCATGTTGGAGTGGGTCTAACCCATAAGATCTGCTCCCGTGAAGCCTGTGTTCTAGTTGGGGTTGATAAAAAATGATAAGCACACGGATAAGTCAGACCATTTCCAATGTGGTAAGTGCTATACAGAACATGAAACCAGGTTTGGGATTGAGAGTGATCTTGGAGTGTGGTGGCTGCTACTTCAGCTGAGTGGTCAGGGAAGACTTTCCTGAGGAGGGCATCTGTGAGCTGAGACTGAGAAGGGGGAAGGAAGGACCTTTCCAGTATGGCTTGCCAGAACAGCATGCCTGTGAATGCATGGAGATGAATACATGCATAATCAAGACTTTCTTATGTACTTTTTAAATCCTTTGCAGATTTGAAGGGAGATGTCTGGTGAATGTAGTGGTCATAAATTAAGGTTATGATTTAGAAATTGGCTGATAGTAGGAGTTTGTACATGAATTTATTATTGATTATTTGGTATAGAGACCTCATTTCATACTTTTTTTCTCCTGTGAGAGTTCTGTGTATAGTAACCACTAAACATACTAAACTATCCCTGGCACTTTATAATTATAATTTAATATCCAACATAGCTGACATGAAAATGATTCAAACTCATAGACTGTGAGTTGTCCTGCTTTGAGATTTGTAATCTGCTCTTTATCTTCCTTTATATTGTTTCTTCCCATCCTGCCTCCTTCCTATATGCTAAAACTTCATTAATGAGTGAATAAGCTTTGTTCAGTGCAATTCAGTCTAGGATCCTAACAGTTTATACTTACACTGTAGCTCATTGTAGCTTTTCTTGTCATGTGTTGCTCTGTACAACAGTCAGTCGGAATTAGAGCCAGGATGACAGGGCATACTGTCTCACTCCTTTTCACTATCTCTCTAGGGGTGGGCCATTCCCTTCTCTTCTGATGGTGAGTTGTCATTTCCTGCTTTGTGAAAGGATCCTTTTCCTTTTGGGTTGATGCTGCAAGGGAGTGTGGAGTCTTCTCTAAGAAGCAGCAAATCCTGTCCCTGTGCATAGCAGCCTTTTGCTGCTCAGTGAGATGCCTATATTTACTTTTTTCTGTTGATGTGGAACATTGTACTTTCTAGTGCCTTTGATTTTCTTTCTTTTTTTTTTTGAGTTGGAGTCTCACTCTGTCACCCAGACTCCAACTCCCGGTCACTGCAGCCTCCATCTGCTAGGCTCCGGCGATCCTTCCGCCTCAGCCTTCCAAGTAGCTGGAACTACAGGAGCGCGCGCTACCATGCCCGGCTATTTTTGATTTATTGTAGAGATGAGGTCTCGCCAAGTTGCCCAGGCGGGTCTCGAACCCGCGGGCTCAGGCAATCCACTCACCTCAGCCTCCCAAAACGCTGAGATTACAGGCTGAGCCACCAAG
>NW_007260360.1:90769-118822 GCF_000164805.1 Carlito syrichta
GCAGCTGGGCTCGGTGGCTCAACCTGTAGTCCCGCGCCTTTGGGAGGCTGAGGTGAGTGGATTGTCTGAATTCGAGGGTTCAAGACCCGCCTGGGCAGCAAGACATCATCTCTACAATAAATCAAAAAATCAGCCAGGCGTGGTAGCGCGCGCCTGTAATTCCGGCTACTTGGAAGACTGAGGCCGAAGGATCTCCGGAGCCCAGCAGGTCAAGGTTGCGGTGGCCGGGAGCGGCCGCTGCACTCCAGTCTGGGCGACCGAGTGAGACTCCAACTCAAAACAACAACAAAAAAGAAGCACATTGCTTAAGTTTATTATCTACAATGGCATAGGACGTTAGCATCTAGATCTCTTTACTAAATACACGTATATCTTATGAATTAAACTTTCCCTGCATTTTGTTTTGGGATATTTAATTTTATGTACTATACTTTTATAATAAGTACTGAAATTATTCGGACTGCAATAGTTTATTTAGTTGTCTTTATAAAGTCCGCATCATATGAGGGGCAACAGTAGGCTAATACTTGTTAAAATACTTGTTAATGTAAAATAGTTAGAGAACTGAGACCTTTTGTATTGATTTAAGAAGGTCAAATTCGGTACTCTTTGTCAGGCATTATGGATTTAATAACACTATATTTTATTTCTTTATGAATTATGCATTGTAAATATGATTTTGGTTTATATCTTTTAAGCTGTTGTAAACATTACAGTTGTTTTAGTTGTTAAAAAATAATAAATAGCTACAGTGTGTCTAGTAAACTGATGCTTGCCGTGCTGATCCAGTGATTTAGTACTGTTGCCAAGAAGCATGTTTTGAGAGGGTGTAGTTGCTTTTCCTGACATTAGTCTCAACGAGAGGAATTATATCAGTGCTTTCTATTTTGTTTTTTAATGCAGCAGATTAGGAAATAGATTTTCTTTTTGGTAGTCTTTTTATATGATATAATTAAGTTCCATTATAATGTTTAAATTATTTAAATTTCTGACACTGGAATTTTGAAATAATATACAGTGGCACTGAAAAGTAAAGGAAGTGACTTCATACATGACTTATAAAATCTAATTTTAATGCTTTATGAAACTTTGTTGGATGAGGGATTTTCTGGGTTAAATATAGAATTAAGATTAATGTTATTTTTTGAGTTGATAAATGGTGATTATTGGCCTAATTTTATTCATCAGTTGTCAACATAATGTTTTAGAGTCATTAAGACCTTTTTATTCATAAATACTAAAGGCCCTTTCAGATTGCAAGTCACAGGAATTTTGACTTACTTCTAAAGGACCTATCTGGTTTTTTTTTTTTGATTTGGAGTCTCACTCTGTCACCCAGACTGGAGTGCACTGGCTGCTCCCGGCCACTGCAGCCTCGACCTGCTGGGCTCTGGCAATCTTTCCACCTCAGCCTTCTAAGTAGCTGGAACTATAGGCGCGCTACCACGCCCAGCTGATTTTTGATTTATTGTAGAGATGAGGTCTCGCCAAGTTGCCCAGGCGGGTCTTGAACCCGCGGGCTCAGGCAATCCACTCACCTTAGCCTCCCAAAGTGCGGGATTACAGGCTGAGCCACCGAGCCTGGCTGGACCTATCTGTTTTTATTTTGATTTTCTGCTGAGTTTGCTTGCTCTGTTCTCGCAAACAGAAAAGGTATTGAAATGTGTAAGCATCCTATAGAGCAGAGGGACAGTGTGTCCTATGTGTTTGCAGACAGGCTAAAAGTTTTGAATTATTGAACAAAGACTTGCTTAGCAACGGAGGGGGTCAAGCTTTAGAGATAGAGGATATAGAAATAATTTTGTAAAAATTGTAGTCTGTCATGTAAGATATGTCTTAGATTAAAAAAAAAAGATTCTTCTGGAAATCAAAAGCTGAAGGCTTTTATTGCTTGTAGTTTTTTTTCTTTTAACTTTCTGAAATAATAGTTGCTCACAATTTTTTCCTCCAAGGAGATATGAATCTTTCTCTGTCTCTAAGAGACATTATAAAGATCAATTTGTACAGCAATAGAAAATGTACTTTTAGTATTTTTTTTCTCAAAATGCATTTCTCTAATTTACTTGTCAAGGAATAACTTGTTGACTTTTATTAGGACTCTTTTTTTTCTTAGAAATATAGTTACTTTGTGAGTCAGTTTATTTTAGAAGTAAAAATTTAATGATTTAAAAAATATTTCTTTTATCTCTCTACCAGAATTTAATAAATAATGGCTATAATTTTGCAACTATTAAATATAATAATGTCAAAATTCTATAGCTTTAGATTTTGTAAAAATGTGATGTAGTTTTCTTGTGAATAGAATATATAAGCTAAGTAAATTTTGACAATTTGCAACAATTTGTATTATTTCAATTTACAATTAATGATAAGTAGAATTCTTCTAAAAGATTTGCATATTAAAATGTCTGAATCATATTAATTTGTTAGGCAAGAAAAAATGTAATAGTATTTTTTTGACAGCAATAATGTTATGTTTTTTCTTTGCTTTCCTTTTTTCATGTTGCCTTTCAGACTCTCTTGGCCAAATGCCAAACACTTATATGATTTTAATCGAATCTTACTTTGAACTGTATACTTATTTACATAAAAATTAGCCTACTGATTTTTAAATTAGGAGTTATTAAAAGATACACATTCATTCAGTAGATATTAATATTTGTTGGATATTTATATATGTCAGCCTCTGTTCTAGGCTGAGAGTGGATCAGTGAAGAAAACAAACAAAACTGGTATTTTACATATATATATGTAAGGAAAACATAAGCAGAGAAAAAGCATTTTTTCTAAGAGAGAGATGATGAAAAGGTGGCTAAGGAGACATCACTGAGAAAATGATAACTGAGTCAGTTAAGACGTGAAGAATGTAAGGGAGTGGGCCTTTAGGACACCTGGGGCAGGTAAAGAAACCCAACTAACTGCAAGTGCCGTGTGGCAGTGTTTGTGGTGTGTCTGACTAAGGTGCCTGGAGTGGAGTGAGTGAGAGCAGAAGTAGAGAATTGGGGCCAGGGTGGTGCAGTTCACTTATAGTGGCCTTGACAGTCATTTGGGAAACTGGCTGTTCCTTTGAAGAACATGGGAAGCCCTTGCAATACTTTGAGCCAAAGGGTGACATGAGCTGTGTGATAATTCAACAGGATCAAACTGTTGCTCTGTAGAGAATAGAATGAAGGGGGGGCTGGTAAGGGTAGTAGTAGGGAAACCATTCAGGATTTAGAAGACTACTGAAATAGTACAGCTGAGTGAGAATGTGACTAGAACCTGGTCTGTAGCGGTAAAGGTATTGTGGTTGAAATCTAGATTTAGAGCTGACCAGCCTTAGAGGGTGAATCATGAATTACTTGAGACGTTTAGGCCTGAGCAACTGAGAATAGTTTTCATTTACAGATATGATGAAGACTTTAAAGGAAAAGGGTTTGGAAAAGTATTACTTTAGACATGTATGGATTAAGTAGTTTTAGGTAGAATGGCATGGCATAAGAGTGCATTATCAGTTAATTTGTTTATAAGATATATTGTAGCTTTATAGTGAGTGTTGAACTAAAGTATCTGATTCTTCTCTTCCTCTTTGCTTTTCGTTTTCAGAATTGTTTTGGCTACTCTAGGTCTTTTGAGGCCATATCCACTTTTGGATCAGATTATCAATTTCTTCTTTTCTAGCAGGTGTTTATTTGAATCTGTAGAGCAATTTGAAGAAAATAAACATCCAAACAATATTGAGTCTGCTAATTCATATACATGGTTTATTCCTTCACTTAAGTGTTCTTTAATTTGTATAATCAGTGTTTTTAGTTTTCAGTGCATAGGTTGAATATTTCTTCTCTGAAATGATTAGAACTAGAAGTGTTTTGGATTTGGGGTTTTTTCCCCTCATTTTGGAATCTGTGCATTATACTTCCTGGTTTAGCATCCCTAGTCTGAAAATCCACATTCCAAAATGTTCCAGTGAGCATTTTATCTAATCATTGTGTTGGCTCTCAAAACATTTTGGATTTTGGAGGATTTTAGATTTTGGATTTTTGGATTAGGGATACTCACCCTATGCTAGATTTACACTTATTTTGTTGAAGTTATTTCTGTATATTCTTTTTGAGGCTACTGTCTTTTGAAGCTTACTTTTAGCTTATTTATTACTAACATATAGAAAAATATTTGATTTTTGTATGTTCATTTGAATCCTGTGACCTGGCTAAATATGCTATTTGTTCTAGTAGTTTTTGTAAATCATTTAGGATTTTCTATCTACAAGTTTATATTTTTTTTTGTGAATAAGACAGTTTTACTTTTTTTATTCTAATGGGTATATTTTTACTTTTTCTTATATATTTTTTCTTGCATTGTTATACTGTCTAGAACCTTCAATATAATGTTGAATAGAAGTAACGATAGCAGACAAATGCCTCATTCCTAGTCTTAGGAGGAAAACATTCAGTTTTTTCCCATGGAGTATGATGTTTGCCATGACTTTTTTATAAGATGCCTTTCACCTGTTTGAGGAAGTCCCTTTCTATATCTGCTATATATATCTATATCTGAATGAATGTTGAATTTTGTCATATCTTTTTCTATTTCTATTTGACGATGATGGGTTTTTGTCCTTTAGTATATTAACATTGTATATTACATTAATTGACTTTCAGCTGTTAAGCAAACCTTGCACTCCTAGGATAATCTCCTCTTGGTTGTGCTGCATACTCCTTTTTATATAATGCTTCATTTAATTTGCTAATATTTCGTTAGAATGTTTGCTCTATGTTCATGAATGATATTGGTCGTCGGTATCAGGGAAATTGACCTTATGACATGAATTGGGAAATGGTCCCTCTATTTTCTGAAAGACTTTGTGTGAGATAGGATTATTTCCTTCTTAAATATTTAAGATGATTCACTAATGAAGCCATATTATTTTTTTTTAAAATGCTGATTCTTAGTAATATTGTTGACTGACTGACCTTTTGCAATTATCCTCCCTTTGGGTATTTTTATGTACCTGCTGTGTCTGCTAATTGATATTAATATATTTTAATTGATTATTCTCAATCATATATTTAACATATTTTAAACTTAAATTTATGATATCTGCTTACTTTTTGGCATCTTATTTTAAAATTTAAGAAAATTCAAAATACTTTTTAATTTTTATTTTAAAGATGTGGGGTACAATTCAGGGTTAGGCATTCAAATGGTCATTGTATAGGTGAAGTTTAGGCCTCACTTTGACTCCCTCTTATCTGGTCTGAGATCAGGTACCCTTACTGATGAAGTGTGCCCCCCCCCCGGCAGTTTCCCACTACTACCAATCCCTTTCTTATAGTATTATGATAATTGTTTAAGGTCCGCTTATGATAAGAACATGTGGTACTTAGTTCTTTGTTTCTATTATAGATGAAAATTCAAAATAATTATTAAAAAAGCATATTATACCACCAAATGAAGCAATTTAAGAAGCTTAGACCAAGAACCTGTGGAACGTGTCTTTGTTGTGCTGTCACATAACTGGATACATACCATGTTCTTCTGCCCCTGCTTTTCAGGGAAGCCTGGGTGGGATGCTTGCTTTCTTCTACTGGGAGTGATACAGGAGCTAGTCCTAACCTTTTGGTAATGTTTCACTACTGCTTGGTGCATTCACTCAGAATCATACATTTGTTTCCTTCAGAGCTGTTGTGGTTCTGTCATTCCTTTTGGTGTTTATATGTGATATGTGAAAGTAGAGATGTTCTCTCCTCAACTTATGCTTTTGTTATACAAAATATTCTTTAAAACTTTGATAATTGTTAGCAGTTACAGTTTTTGTCAAACTGGTTAAGAGTCACATAATTTGGAAACTATTATTATATTTTTCTTAACTAGCTTAATAATAAAAGTTATTGCAAAGGCATATTTGTTTTCTATTGCCTTATAATAAATTACCACGAATTTACTGGCTTAAAGCAAAACCCATTTATTGGCTTAAGGTTCTGAAGACCCTGTGTGACCATTCTTTTTATCACTCAGAGGATCCCAAGACTGAAATATATTGGCCATACGTCATTCTCAGCTGGAGCCTCCGAGGAAAGCCCCACTTTCAGACTCTTTCTTGTCACTGGCAGAATTAACTTCTTTGAGGTTGTAGGACTGAAGGCCCCATTTTCTTGCTGGCTGTCAGCTTGAGGTCTCTCTTAGCTTCTGGAGGTTGGCTGCACTCCTAGGTATGTGGCTCTCCATCTTCAAGCCAGCAATGGCTCTTCATGTCTTTCTTGGCTTTGACTCTCAAGCTTATGCCACCAGCAGAAAACTCTCTGCTCTTCAAAAGCTCATGTGATTAGGTCAGGCTCATTTGACTGATCCTCTGATTTTGAGAATAATCTGCACTGTAACAAGTCCTGTTGGAGTAAAATCCATCCCACTTGCAGAGTGTGGGGACCATGTAGAGTGAGGATACCAGGGAAAAGTCTTGGGGGCTGTCTTAGAATTCTGTCTACCACAAAGAGATATTCTTTAAATTACTGTGTCTGTGGTTTTGAATCTTGATGATTTGAATAAAGAGGGGATTTATTAAAGGACTTGCTTATAATCCAATTGAAAAAAATACTTATACATGTTCTAAATTTTCTGGAGCAACTTAAAAATCTTCCTAATGAGACAGTGTATAATTTTATTTTATGATTTAAGAAATAACCTACAAAGATGAGAATTCACTTTTCTTTGCCATACAGGATGCAGTGCATTATTCCTGGAAAATCTAATCCATTTGTAAATTTTCAATTATTATCAATATAGATGACTCCCAAGTATGTCCTTAGTCCCTATTTTTTTTTTTTTTTTTTGAGCTGCAGATTTATATATCCTACTACTTACTAGAAATCACCATATAGATGTCCTATAGGCAACTACATTTCAGCAGGATTGCAAGCCAAAATGATTTTCTTTTCCACGAATCCTTCACTGCTTCCTATATTTTATGGTATTTTAGCACCACTGTTTGGTCAGTTACCTAAGCTAGAAACCTTGGTGTCACCTTGACATATCCCACAGCTTTGTGTCTTTAATTTGTCAACAGTTTCTGTTAGCTAGTCTCAGCTGGTATTGAAGGTTAGGTTAGGGATATTTTTTGTTCTATAGTGCATATCAATCATATAGATACGCCTCATTCATAGTAGGCACTCAAACATTTATTGAGTAAATAAAAGAATCTCAGCATGTAGTATTAATCAATGTCAACCACAATTCATGTTTCTGTTAATGTACCCTTACCAACCTTACAGGATGGTTCTCCATCTAACTATTCATCTTCATTTGTCTTCATTTTTTGAGTTCTCTGATTCATCTTAAAACACAATACAATGCCTGACTTATAGTCAAACCTCAATAGTATTTTTAAATAAATTACTTTGGAGAAGCATAAATATATCATATCCTTTTATAGAAGAAGTCTAAAAAACAACATTTCAGTATGAACTTATAATAAAAATGTTTTAAGAAGTTATGTTTTATGGCAAAGAAAAAAAAGTTTGACTTGAGCTCATTTTGAGAAAACGTCTATATTCTTTGATTTTCTTTGTTTCAAATATGTGTATGAATATCATGATTTAAAAAAAAAAACTTTTGACAAGTAAGAAGGAATGATTTATAGAAATGCCTAACATATGGAATTGTGCACTTTCACTTTTAAGTTATAATTTTTTAAAATTTAAATAAATGAAAGTGATGTGACTACTTAAAAAATATTTCACCTGGGTAACAAATGGCCATAAGAAATTACAGATGTTATTATTTGAATTATCTTATCTAAATACCAGTTTTGAAACTGTGATCATGAAAATTAATTATGAATTTGTCTCTTTTTGTTATATCTTTTTTTGTCTCTTCTCCATTTTTTATTTTTTTAAACTAGATTAACTTACATTACATGAAGCCTATTTTCTTTTTTCTCTAATGTATTTTAATGCTTTTTAAAAACAACATATTCTATTACAAGGCTTCTTTTTGTGAGTCTATTTATCAGAGATTTTTAAAAAACATTTATAAGTGAGCGTCACTGAAAATCTCAGTAGATAACTAAAATTTTAAATCCTTGTTGTTATTTTAAATGTGGGAAGTGACTCTGAACTCCCAGGCAATATTGTATCTGCTCTTTGGTAGTTGAAATGTTTGCCCCAGGTTCATTGTCTGTGTCTGGGCTAAGGTGCAGAATGCATTGACCTCTCATTAGGCTTATTTGCATTTCATGGCCATTGTCCAGCACTTGAGGAATCTTTCCTTTCAGGTGACAGAGTTTGATCTTAGTCATTGGGTTAATGTTTTCACGTGGATCATGTTAATAACATATCTGTTCTACCTGTTACTTAGTGACTACTTGCATCTTTAATCCAAATTGGGATGCTTTATCTCCGGAACTATTTGAACTTTGTTCTTTCTAGCAGCTTTCAAGGCAGGAGCCTTAGACTTTCTTTGATTACTTTCACCTTTACTTCTTGACTGTTTATTCCTTTCCTGTTTTTACTTCTCTTTTGAATCATTGACTGCTTTATTCAAGCTTAGCTCTCAAGTTTGTATATGGATTTGCCTTAAACTAATCTTCCCACCTCAGACTCTGGGGTTGCTGTTTTATACAGTTGACTCTAGAACAACATGGAGGCGAGTGGTAATGACTCCCCAGCTCAATCCTGCCTGTTACTTTTTACTCCCTAAAATCTTAACTACAAATATCAGATTGTTGAATGGAAGCCTTATGATAACATAAATGGTTGATAGTGCATAAGTAGGCCAGTCTTTAAATATATTATATGCATTTATGACTTGCCTTTTTCTTAATTTTTTTCCCAGTATTTCTAGGCTACACAGTTCATCTGACAGTATTTTCAAATTGTTGAAAATGTGCAAAAATTTCTCCAGTGTATTTATTGAAAAAAACCTGCATTAAAGTGACCTGTGCAGTTCAAACCTGTGCTGTTCAAGGGTCCCCTGTACTTACTTGTCTTTTGACTCCTGGCTGTTCCCTACACAGCCCTAGTTGGCTGAATCTAGCTTGGGCATCCATCCCTGTGTGGTCCTGCCCGCAAGTTCTCACATCAGACTACCTTGGTTTCTTTGAGGTTAGTGTCCAGCTACACATTCTAGCTAATGTTTTCCCGCAAATCATGACACAGCCTTCTCAGAATTTTCAGATAAAAACTTCGGTTGATCCGGAGGAAGAAATTTCGAGTGTACTACAAGGGGCCTGCCCTCCAAAAAATAATTCCATTTTTAGGGGGTCTTTCCTCATATTTAAATTCTTTGGGCGAAAAAAGAAAAATGAAGATAGAAGCAAGAGAAAGAAAAGCCTCTCGTTAGGCACAGGCAGGAGTGGGATATTCGGTGGGTGCAGCAGGCTACTGAGAGGAAGGGTTCCTTGTTCGGGCACTTGTTTTGGGACTCCATGTTGCTTGCGGATACATCTGTGATGTTGTGGAACTTGGCACAGTTTCCAGCAAGCACATCAATATTGCCCTGTTCTTAGTCTTCTAGACTAGAAATCTCACAAGACAAAGAATTACTAATTGATTAATTCATTTAATGATGACGGTCATTCTTGGGAGTCCCCAGGATTACTGCTAAATTTGGTGATTTTCAAGGAGGACTCACAGGACTGGGCATACAGTTGTACTCATGGCTAAAATTTATTAGAGCTAAAGGATACAAAGTACATTCAGCAAGGGAAAGGTACACTGGTGCATCCAGGAGAGATCCAGCTCAAGCCTTCAAGAGTTCTCTTTTTGAGGGGCCCCATAGTACACACTTAATTCCTCCAGCAGTGACTTGTGACGTGTGAAATGTTATCTACCAGGGAAGTGTGTTAGAGACTCAGTACCCAGGGCTTTTACTGGGGCTGGTCATGTAGGCACCTTAAGCTTTGTGTGTTCTAAATGTTCAGATTTCTGAAAAGAAAGCCGGTGTTCAGCATAACCCATGCTGTTTGCACCCACAGGCTATGCACAGTGGCCTGCCCATCAGTTAACTGTTGACTGGGGATGCTCTCAGAGCCAAGTTCCCACATGCCAGCCAAGGGCCAACCTTGCAAACTGCCTTTCTAAGGAGAGCACTCTCAGGCCTACCATGTTAACTCTTCATAGAGTCAGGTACTTGCTATGTGGAGAATGAGACAGACCATTTATTGCTTATGTAGTTTATAGTTTAGTTGGATTGCCTGAAGTTTACTAAGTGCCTACTAAATAGGTGATTTCAGCTGGTGATGAGCATCTTCGGTTGTGCGTGCAGGGTTCAGTGAGAGTGCAGTGCAACAGGCCGAGGACGGAGAGCTTGTGGCTAGTGAAGGTGGCTCTAGGAAAGCCGTCTTGGTCTTGGCTGAAGGTCTCACTGAGCCAGGTAGAGGGCGAGGGTGGATGGCAAAGAGTGTGGATGAGGAAAGGAAGGACTTGACACTTGGAGGAAAGGAATGAAGGAGGTATGGTTTGGGAAAGTAAGGCCATTTCTACTGACCCCTCCCTTTTCATCCTTAAATTAGATTAATTTTCAAGACTAACATTGTGACTCCAGAGGCGTTTCCACCACAATTGCTTTCTACCTCCTTATCAAAGCCTGAGATTTAGCAGTAGATTTTAAAAAATATAATTTGAGATAAAATGTATAAAGTGTAATTCCAAATTGGAGTTAACTCTAAATAAAAATGATTCTGTTAAAGTGTAATAGGCTTATCCAGGACAAAGTACAAAGAAACAAGAAGCAGTTTGATTTAAAGAGGTCAGCTCTTGGCTTTTTCTTTATTTCAGCCATAATTATTGCTTCTGTGGCCAATAATAAACTAATCCAATTATTTAACTTCTCTGTGTTTAGTTTTCCTATTTTATACTCTGGAGATTATAATTTTCAGCGAATATTTTAGCATGGATTATATGCCACATACAAAATACTCTGAGGCTTAACTGAGCCAATATGTGTAATATGTATAGCATAGTACCTTATATACAGAGAGCATTCAAGGAAGGCCAGCTGCTATGTACATATACCGTTAGCTGTTTTATCTTTTTGGTAGGGAGGGAGGTTAGATAGTTGGAGTACAGATGGAGAGATAAATACCGTGTAAGGTGCATAAAGTTGAATTTGGGGAATATGAAAACAGATTTACCAGATTTTAAATTTATCCATCTGTTGACCTACATTTTTATTTGGACAAATCAAGGAATGTTGCACATGCATATGTATAGCTGCAACCTGGAAGAACAATTATATGCAGTTTAGGAGAATATATATACATACACGTTAACAAGAACATTGCTGTTGAGCAGTGTGACAGACCAGTAACTGCTTAGTAGGACATACAATGCTTTTATTTAGTTTTAAGTTGACAGATTTTATTACTAAGGCGTAAAGTGATTTACTAATACTACTATATATTAACATTTGCTTATTTTGATACATATTTTGGAACTGTCTTTTGAGACTAATAGGAATTGTAAAAGTAAATTTGTATCTGCACTTACTTCTTGAGTGCTTGGAAAACTTAAGGCCATCTCAGACTATGACAGGTCTGTAGTCCCTGGATTCTCCTCTCACTGAACCTCTCAGATGTGGGGGAAGCTACTGTCTGCCGAAACTGCCTGTTTCAGTTACAAAAGCCTTGTTTCCTAAACAGTCTGCCTGAAGTTGAATTGTTATCTGACTTCCTAAATTGTTAATTCTAGTTTTGCCCTCTGGGTTTATAAAGGGAAAAACAAAATAAAAAACAAATACATCAAAGATCTCTTAACCTCTTATATTTAATAACATTCCGATGAAGCAGTGATAATGTCTATCAGACATCTTGTGTTCTTCAAACTAAACATTTGTACTCAATCACCCACTCTTCATACAACATGCATTTCAATCCCCTATCATAGTTCAAGCTGTTCTTTGACAATTGAGCTGTTATAGTGCAATAATTAATAGCATGAAATGCTAGTAGTTTTTTTTTCTAAATCTAATAGTTGGAGCAAGACTATAAGAAGTTGAAAATAATTGTACTTGTAGCTCACATCTGGGCTAAATAAAGAGGAATTATGAAATTGAGATAATTATTGTGATAAATAAGAGAAAAGATTATTGGTCATGTATACCTAATAATTTAAAACAAACCAGATTTCTTCTAGCCTAGCTGAGTTTAGTTTCAGTGGGATAATGGGAATTGAGTTTTTCCCATTTCCTGTGATAGGGAAGGTACAGAGGTGATGATAAGACACCTAATTTGGGAAGAAAGACTTCTTTTAAGGTCAAGAAGACCTGTGTTAGGATAATGCAAGCACACAGTGATATGGAAGTTTAAGAACTAGAACTCAGATGTATGGGGGAAAAATTTATGAGAGAGGAGGCATGTGCTGGACACTTGTTACATGTTTTTGACAGGTTCTTTAAAGTAATACAGACAGAGAATTGAATTTTTCCTCCACAATTAAGATGGTAGAATTAATACTTGAAAAAATAATGCTTTTTTTTGTTTCCAACAATAGATCCTTTAGTACCTATGATTACAAATTTAAAATTGTCCCTTAGAATAGGTAAAACAATAATTCTTTAGTCTTTGATTTGAAAGTGATTTTTGGCCAGGTATGGTGACTCAAGCCTATAATCCCAGTGCTTTGGGAGGCCGAGGTGGGGGGATTGCCTGAACCCATGTGTTCTAGACCAGTCTGGGCAACTTGGCAAGACCTGATCTCTACAATAAGTCAAAAAATTAGCCGGGTGTGGTAGCACGCGCCTGTAGTTCCAGAAGGATCCCCTGAGCCCAGCAGGTCGACAACGGGGTGGCTGTGAGTATGTCAATGCACTCCAGCCTGGGCGATGGAGTGAGATTTCAACTCAAAAAATTAAAAAAAAAAGTTATTTTTAAAACACTTTTTATGGATTTTATGTTGATAAGACCTCAGAAAAATAAGAAAAATAAATGCTTTAATGTATAGATACCCATTATTAAAATAACAAGTTGTTACAAAGACACATTTGAAGCTGCATCTGGATTTGCATTCCATTGGTGAAATAACCATATTTCAAGTTACTTTAAAACAATAATGTGAGCATTTATAGTGGAATATTTCTTTCTTTCTTTTCTTTTCTTTCTTTCTTTTTTGAATCAGAGTTTCACTCTATCATCCAGGCTGTAGTACAGTGGTGCAATCACAGCTATGCTGCAGCCTCGACCTGCTGGGCTCAGGCGATCCTTCCACCTCAGCCTTCCAAGTAGCTGGAACTACAGGTGCGTACCACCAGGCCTGGCTAATTTTTTGGTTTATTGTTGAGACAAGGTCTGGCCAAATTGCCCAGACTGATCTCAAATCCCTGGGCTCAGGCATTCCTCTTGCCTCCACCTCCCCAATTGCTGGGATTACAGGTGTGAGCCACTGCACCCAACTTGTAGTGGTAAATATGTTAAAGGACAAGGAAACCCTCTTTGTATGTTTATTGTGTAATCATAGAACAGTGAATAATTATGTAATCCATGTCCACTTTCCTGAAATTGAAATACCACTGCCCACTGAAAGGAACCAGAGGTCCTGAGGAAAAATGATTCCAGATTTGGGCATAAAATAATCAAGATGAACCTGAAGCATCTTATAGAACCTAGAGCATCTTATATTAGCAAACAGGAGGGAAATGATCGAGAACTACTGGATTCTTACCAAAATGACTATGTACCCTCTTGAAAAGGATCTTCCCACTGGCTGCAAGACGGGCTAATTGAGCACCAGAAAGCAGAATAATTGCAGTGGAAAAAACAGATCAAATTTATCCAAATATGATTTAATAGGAAAACTAATATTTTTAAGTTGTTTACTCATGAAAGAAGGTTACTTCATCCACTCATTATTTTGAAAACTAGTAAACAAAGGGAAACAAATATTGATCTTGCCTTATCTATATGAACTGCCCTACTGGGTAACCAAATAGTAGATGAAGCAAACTTTATATTATTTCAGCTAATAAATGAAGCAGGCATGTTAGAGTGAGGAAATCACCATTGTTAATCCCAAATGAGTTAATGACTCAAAAATCACTGATACTGCTAATGTCACAAGAAGAGTGACAGCTCACTGGCAGGAACTTCTGACAGAAGAACACAATACCACTGACAAACCATTTCTTCCCCAAATTCAACCTCCATTTCTTCAGACCTCTAAGTCTAATGTCAATTTCCAGGAATTGCTGAGGGCATAGGAGCCTAATAAGCACCACCACAGTGATATACTCAGAAAAATCCAGACTGAAGTAAGCCACAGGCTAAAAACTGATTTTACTCAATAATAAATTATAATGGGGAAAACAGGAGCTGGAGGGAAATATTACAGGATAAAAGAAACCTAAATACATTAAAAAATAAAATATTAAACAGCTGTAGCATGTTGACCTTACTTGGGTTCTAGTTCAGACAAACAACCGGTTAAAAAATTGAGAATTTGAAATTTGAATGATGCTTGTATATTTGATGGTATTAAAATGATGATTTCTCATTTAGCATTTGAGATTAGAATAGTTATTATCTTTTAGAGATACATATTGAAATGTATGAATGCATCAATGATGTCTGGAATTCTCTTCAAAATTATATGAAAGAGGAGTTGGTGGAGAGATAGGGATACAGGTGGAAAATATTGGCTATGAGTTGGTAATTGTTGCAGCTGGTTGCTGAGTACTTGGGACCATTATTTTTTTGTGTGGTTTTATAGAAGTTTTAAATTTATTTATGTACATATGTGTACACATGCAAAATTTCCATCTGAAAAAGAAAGTTGAATTTGTGGCTTGCAGACAGCAAAATCCAAAGAGGTCACATAATAACATGTTACATTATTAAGAGCTTGTATGATTTCTGTGAAAACAGAAGAAAAGTAATCTCAATGCTACTATATTTTTTAAAGGATATAAATATGTATCATCATTGATGTTAGTATTTTGTTATTGATATTTTGTATTACCATGCATGGAAACCCAAAAGGTATCAGTTCTTTTCATTACCTCTCTATGGTTCAATAGCAAAATGTTGAAGTAGAAGATATTGATGTGGCTTTTATCTGTGTACCTCTTTTTCTTTAAAAAAAAATGCTTTTTGTGAAAATTCTCAGTATTTCTTTAAAAGAGTTATGCAGCATCAAAATAAAACTATTCCTTATCTACTCAAGTTGCTAGCTGAATTACAACCCACAGAAATAATTATTTTTACTAAAATATTTATCAGTTTTTATTATGCCTTTGTTATATGTCTTCAGGTTCAGTGTTAAATCTAACCATTATATGTACCACTTTGCTTTTCAGCTTTGGTTGTATTTAGGTGTAATCCTTCATAACATTTTCAGTGGGCCTGTGCATACTGCACTGTGAAATTAATGAAATTCATCAACTCTTCCTAATATAGTCGAATCATTCAGCCTATCAATAACCTTCTGCTTCTCTTGTCTCACTTATGACTTTAAACCAGCCCCTGCTCATTAGTGCCCCTGTCAGATGTTGAAAAAAAAAAATAAAGATGAAAGTCAGTTTAATTAGTTTTATCTGTTTGCTTTCTGGCTAAATGTTACATAGATGAGCGAATATGGTTTATTAGTAGGAATAAAAAATTTTTAAATGTGCTGGTTCAAATATACACATTACCTTGGAATAGTTATCTGTATTAGCCTGTCTCTGTGATTTATTGGTGGCAAATTTTTTATCATATGGCCACACCAAGCTTATCTTATGTATTTTCTGTTTCTGTCCTAAAATTAGCCAATTCCTCAAGGAGTCTTTGTTCCTTTTATTGGAGATTGGTATTGGATTTGGATACTATATGTACTTGTTGGTAGTGGGATATTGTTGATCTAATCAGCTAACATAGCAAGGTGAAAAATGTATGTGTATTAACTCAAGAATGTATACATATCTACCAATATTCCTGTATATAACCATCTTTATCTCTGTATATGAGTTCATACTGATATCTCCAATTTGCATTGATTACCACATGGATCATTCTAAACTCCTCCTTTTGATTATCTGTAATATCCCACTGTGCCATTAAGAAATCTTTTTTCCACCATCTACCATTCAGTTATGAAATTATCCAATTCCAATATGCCTGCATAATAGTTGCAGAATTGTTAAAGTCTATCCTCATGGGGTAACAACTTTATTAGAGTACAGTGCTTATGCACAGTTTCTTTTGCATTTAGTCTCACAGACTCTACTTAGTTTCAAAGTTATATAGGTTAGCATAGTTTCTCCTACCTCTTCAGTGAGGTTGTTTTATACATTTTGAATGCATTTAGATTTACTTGTCACTTTATGCCTTTCGTCTGGGGATCCCAGATCATTTAAGTGATTTTTAAAAATTTTACACACGTTGTTTATTCATTTTGCTCTATGGGTTTTTTTTTTGCTCTATGGGTTTTGATAAATTCATTGTTTCCTGTATTCATCATTATAGTGTCATCCAGAATTGTTTCAACACCCTACGAGATCCCTGGTGCTTCACCCATGTGTACTTTCTCCCTTCCCCTTGAGCCCCTGGTGGCCACTGACGTTTTCTGCCTCTGCAGTTTGCCTTTCCTAGCATGGTGATAGTTGGAATTATATGCATCCTTTTCAGACTGGCTTTTTTTCCCCTTGATTCCCTTCAGATGTGGGTGATTATGAATAAAGCTGCCATACCATTCACATGCAGGTTTTTGTGTGGACATAATTCTTCATATCAGATAGGTAAATGCCTAGTAGTGTGATTGTTGGGTCACACAAAAAAATTGTATTTAGCTTTGTGAGAAACAACTAAACAGTCTTTCATTCTTACTAGCAGTGAATGAGAATTTTGTTGCTCTGCATCTGTGCCAACAATTGGTACTGTCAGTTTTTTAAAAATTTTAACCATTTTAATAGGTATGTAGTAGAATCTCATTTTTGTTTTAACTTTACTAAAACAAATGGGTGTCTTTTAATATGTTTATTTACTACATCTATATTTTCCTTGGTCTGTTCAAATCTTTGGCCCATTTTTAATTTGTTTATTTTCTTATTGTAGAGGTTTCGAATTTCTTTTTTTGTTTTGGATGCAAGTCCTTTATCAGTTAATACAGCAAATCATACTTGCATGATAATGCACTAAGAAAAAGTGGAATGACAAGGAGGGGTGGATCAGTTTTTACTGTGTTTTGAGCTTGTGTTTCTGGGAACATGGAGTAGTAATAATAACAGGAAAAAGAAAACTGAGAGTGAAAATCATTTTGGGAAGGAGATGACTCATTTAGTTCGACTTCAGATGGAGCTTGAGGTGATGGAAGAATATCCTTAAGGTTCCTGATTCAGATTTTGGTGTCATCATCATGAATTATTGAAGAAAAAGCAGAATTCAAAAGCAATTAGAAAGTTAGGAAAATAATTGTATATTCTTTTTTTTAAAAAAATAAATGTATCATTATCTTCTATAAAGCCAGTGACCTGTTACCAGACACCAATGAGTTTCAAGTAATAATCATTTGCTTTAAAGAGGTTAGCATAGCATATAGTTGCAAGCAAAAGCAAGTGAATGAGAGAGATTGAGGAGACTGAGGTGCTTCTCCAGATTGCTGTCAAACTATCCAGTGATATGTGACAGTGCTATATTAAAGAAAGCTTGTATTTTCCAGTTGTGATTGATCTCAAGAATTGTATATTCTTGTGTCATGGAAGTGATGAATGGGAGTTTTAAGAAGGAATCAGGTGTTGAGTATATCCTATTACAGAGTACATAATCAAAGAGAGTATGACGTTTGCATTGTCTGTGTCCTTGAAACTCAAGTATACTATCGACTTACTGTAACATCCTGTGCCTATTGTTTCTAGGTAATAAAAATTAATTTGCTGTGTCAGGAGAGCACGCTTACTTTAATGAGTCTTTTATCCTTAGCACTGCGTAAAATTTTTCAAACTGAATTTTACACCACCTGAGCTCTTTTGCAGAGTGAATATAGATGAAGATCTCCTTTTCTTTTTGCGAATACAACTATATATTTATATGTATGCATATATGTGGCCTACCCCACATATATATGTATGTTTAAGTTGACTATATAAGTACTGATTTCATTGAAAGAATTTTTCTTCTCAATTATAACATTCATTTGTAGAATCCTAACAGTTGCAACTTTAGTCCCCAGCAGAATTAATTAACACATGAATTCTGTGCTTTGTCTGTTTGGGAAAACATACAGCCTACTCCCTGGAGTCATAAAGATATGCTTCCTTTCTGTCCCAAAGTACTATTCTACATTGCCTTTTTTACCTGACCATCCCTAAGAAGGGTCACTTATTGATATAATTAACAGAGAAGATACAGTAGTAAAAATAATGATTATCACCGAGGATAATTATTTATAGCCTGTTTGTGTTTGAGGTTGTTTAATGAAATGAAATACCAACATAAAGCACCAATTTAAAAACATATAATTTTATATGTATAATATGAAAACATGCAAAGGTACTTTATTTGAAAATCCTATGTATATTCAACAGTTATCAGAATTATCAGAAACTGACTACATACATAGAATATTAATGAACAAATGTCAAGATTATTCTGAACTGAATGCAAGTTATACTACTGGGGTTAGTGCCTTTGAGAAAAAGGAATAATTTGTGTTGCAAGGCAATGAAAGATAAAATTTCTGTATTTATTCATTACACATTTTTAACGCTTATAATTTTCTAGTAGTAGAGTCTTCTGTTTGCTACCATTGCTAGAGATTCATTTCTTTGAGTATTAAGTCAACAGTAACTACTTACATAAAAATAAGTACTTTGTAAGGCTTAATGTACAACATTGGGTCATGGCATCAGTTCATGTATAACACTGAAATTTACTGATGGAAAGCAGCTATGTAGCATGATGTGATAACTGTAGTTTAAAGCAGCTGAACTTCTAACTTTATGTTCTTCTTATCATTTTTTATTGTGATAAAACACGTAATGTAAAAATGTTGTTTCAGTCATTTCAAGTGGCATTAATTTATATTCACAATGTGAACAATCATCATGATCCCTGTCTACTTGCAAAACTTTCCTTCCACCCTGACAGAAACTCTTAAGCAACAACTTCTCATTTCTGCTCTTCAGCCCTCTCTCTGGTAGATTAGAGGTTGTTGTGTCTTTAGCATAATGTGTAATTATACTGTATCTTCTACTTCTGTATAGGTGAATTTTATTCTTTCTAATTCTTTTACAGGTTTGACAGATGAAAAAGTGAAGGCATATCTTTCTCTTCACCCCCAGGTATTAGATGAATTTGTATCTGAAAGTGTTAGTGCAGAGACTGTAGAAAAATGGCTGAAGAGAAAAAACAACAAACTCGAAGGTAAGATCCCATTCAGATTGAATATGGACTCATTTTAAATCAACTTTTAATTTTGTCAAAGTTTTATTCTAATTAAAAAGATAGAATAAGTAGGAAGGAAGAGACATAAATAAAAAAGGAAGATCTTTGACTAATTTTTAAGAAAAGCTTGGCAAACAATTCTTGAGAATTCAATTGATTTAGATATGACCACTTTGAAAAATGCAGAACTCGATTTAATGGTTATTATTAATGATTAGGAAAACATTATTTGTATATATTTCAAGAGCTATTTATATTATTACATTTTACAAAAAGAAACCTTCTTTTTTTTGTGTGTGTGTTGGAGTCTCACTCTGTCGCCCAGACTGGAGTACCTCGACCTGCTGGGCTCTGGCGATCCTTCCGCCTCAGCCTTCCAAGTAGCCGGAATTACAGGCATGCGCTACTACACCCAGCTGATTTTTTGATTTATTGTAGAGATGGGGTCTCGCCGCCCAGGTGGGTCTTGAACCTGCGGGCTCAGGCAATCCACTCACCTCAGCCTCCCAAAGGCGTGAGCCACCGAGCCCGGCTAAAAAGAAATCTTAAAAGAATTTTTATATATGCATAGTAGGAAAAGAACCATTGACTGGGTATTTGACTTTCAATTGCACTCAAACTCTAGCAGAATATTTATCATCATAATACTATCAGTAGTAGACCAAGGATACCTTTTTGACCTAAACACTAGTGAAAAGAGTGGAGAGCCAGTTTTAACTTTTGAGTTCTTGGTATTTTAAACACATTGTGCTTTTAATTTTCTACAAATTAACGTTCTACAATAGGGTCCCCTTTGTATTTGTTCTCTTATTCCCTAAAATATATTTATTTTCAATGCAGAGACTGCTTAAGAAGCAGTTATATTTTTGAGAAAAGAAATGTAAGTTCAAAAGGGATGTGAAGTCAAATAATTTTTTCTATAAAATTGAATATATTAATATGTTTTATTCAAATATTATAGTATAATTTTTATTTCAGTTTTAAATGGATTTATATTTGGCCAAACTTGATTTCTTATTTCTATTAATATTGTTTTTTACAGTGGCAATTAATTTTTATATAATTTTTGACTATATAATAACTTTCCTATTAAAAACCCCAAAATGCTATTTTGGGGGAGATTTTGTTAGTGTAATTGATGCTACTTTAAAGTATAAAATGAATGTTATGGTGCTAGAGGTATAGGTAATTTTCCTCACTAGTTTTTAAAGTTTCTGAAATTGTTTTATACAATTTTTATAATGAAAGAAGCAAATCTTTTACAAAAAGGGCTTTTGAAATAAATTTGAAATAGTTTTTAAAGTAAGTGTATGTGAATATGTTTGTATGCATATGCATGTATATGTGGATTAAGAGGGAGGGAGGAAGGGAAATAATTTATCAGGAGACAGGCATTTTCTTCTGAACAGTCAGGGGATTTAATGTCAAGACTAGCCTTAAAAAAAAAAAAAAGAACAGTTCACAATAGCAAGAACATGGAACCAACCATGTTGCCCATCAAAAGAGAACTGGATAAAAAAAAATGTGGTACATATACACAATGGAATGTTACGCAACCATAATGAAGAACAAAATCATCACCTTTGCAGCAGCCTGGATGGACTTAGAGTCTATAATACTGAGTGATCTTTCACAGAAACAAAGAACTGAGTATCACATGTTCTGACTCATAAGTGGACTTTGAACAACTATCGTAATACTGTAAGAAAAGGAATGACAGTAGCGAGAAACTGCAGGGGTGTATGGGGGGGACGGGGAAATGGGATTGGCAGTAGTGGGAAACTGCCTGGGGAAGGGGAGGGGCACACCTCATCAACAAGGGTACCTGCACAATGAATATTTGTATACCTAAACCTGAATTGTACCCCACAATTTCAAAATAAATTAAAAAAAAAGAATAAAGCTTGGCATTGCATATTTCAGTTTGAGATATTTCACCCTTTGAAAAGTGTGGCTGAACTTTGCTTAAGCACATAATAAATAAAGATACAAATTTTAGCTTGTTATATAATGAGAAATAATATAGTGCAAAAATATATTATCTTTGCAGGATATGAAATTGAATACAGGTCTTAGAAAAGGAAATAAAATTTAAAGTTTTTTATTTCAATAGCTTGGGAGGATACAAATAATTTTTGGTCTAGGCTTTAAGAAATAATAAATATTTGCAGTATACCCTGACTTGATCATCATAAACTATATACATATATGTAAATAACACATTGTATCTCGTAAATATGCACGATTATGTGTCAAAAATAATAAAACAAAAAACTGCAAGCAGCGTGAACACTGACCATTTCAAAAGCAAATATAGTTTTGTAATTTAACTAACACCACTTTCATTTTTTATAAATTTGAATTTTCATATATGATCTTTTTTAAAGCAGAAGATAGCTTATGTAGTTTTCTATCCCTATAGTGTAGATCTTTTCTATATGAGGCCTGGTTTATCAGTGGTTACAAAATAAAAATAAAATAAACATTTGCTGAAGTACCTTTAAAGTACAAAGCATTGTGCAAATTATTTAGTCCAGCACAACTTTGTTTATTTTCTATTTTATAAATGATGCAAAATAAAATAATCTGGATAAACTCATCACACTTTCAGCAAACTGTTCTCCAACACCTGTCTGTCAGTTTCTGTTCCTGAATCCACTTGCTCATGGCTGTCTTTGTGAGGGAGACTATCTTGCTGATGTCACCTCTCTGCTGTTGCTTTTAAATAACGACTTTAAGCTGTCAAAAAGCAAGTTTGCTTTCCTTTTTTCTTTTAGTATTTTAACCAACACCTACTATTTAGTGCTCACAAACAAAACACTTATAGTATAGAGAATGCATGGCATGTTTCAGTTAAAATACAGTAATATTTGTAATGCATCCGTATTGTGTGATCATAGAGAAATTTTACTTCCAAGGTCTTTCTCCTATTCAACCTTTTCATCTGGCTACAATTAGTGAAGATTAGGGAGAGTTTTACTATGTAGAGGTTAGCTAACAGATCGTTAAAGGTCAAGCATCTAATTCTTTTCTTTCTTTTTTTTTGAGTTGGAGTCTTACTCCATCACCCAGGCTGGAGTGCAATGGCACACTGATGGCCACCCCAGCGTTGACCTGCTGGACTCCTGGGATCCTGGAGCCTTCTAAATAGTCGGAACTATTTAGAAGTTCTGCCTCAGCCTTCTAAATAGTCGGAACTACAGAGGGTGCTACCACGCCCTGCTAAAATTTTGATTTATTATAGAGATGAAGTCTCACTAAGTTGCCCAGGATGGTCTCAGAGGGCTGGGATTACTGGCTGAGCCACCGAGCCCTGCCAAGCATCTAATTCTTGATGGAATCATCAGACTGTTGTAATTACTACATTGAAGTAATTTTGTATCCTTTACCCTAACAACACAGCTGATACATAGTAGGGGCTGTGTAAACATTTTTGAATTAATAAATGAATTAATTAGATAGGGTTAAATTCGAAACCTCCAAGTGAACCAGGATGATGTTTGTCACTATATTTGGTTCTCATACAATGCTGACACCAGAGCCATTTTTATGCTTATCTCCCCCATACTCATTTAAAAACTTAAAATTTTTAAATTTTATTTTAAAGATGTGGAGTACAATTCAGGGTTAGGTATACAAATATTCATTATGCAGGTACCCTTGCTGATAAGGTGTGCCCCTCCCTCCCCTGCCAATTCCCTCAATTGCTAAACTCATCCCCCGCTTCCCTGGCAGTTTCCCATTACTGTCAATCCCTTTCTTATAGAATTATGATAATTGTTCAAGGTCTACTTATGAGTGAGAAAATATGGTACTCTGTTCTTTGTTTCTGTGATAGATCACTGAGTATGATCAACTCTAAATCCATCCAAGTTGCTACGAAGTCCATATGTTTGTCCTTCTTTATGGCTGTATAATATTCCATTGCATATATGTACCACATTTTTTTATCCAGTCCAGCTTTGATGGGCAGCATGGTTGGTTCCATGTTTTTGCTATTGTGAATAAAGCTGTAACAAACATGCATGTACAAGTATCTTTTTTTGTGGAATGATTTGAGTTCCTCCGAGTATATTCCCAGCAGGGGAATTGTGGGGTCATATGGAAACTCAGTTTCTAGTTATTTCAAAAATCACCACACTGTCTTCCAAAGAGGTTGCACTAGTTTTCATTCCCATCAGCGGTGTAGAAGCGTTCTTTTTTCTTTGCATCCTCGCCAGCATCTGTTGTTGTTTGTTTTATTAATGATGGCCATTCTTAGTGGGGTTAGGTGGTATCTCAATGTGGTTTTGATTTGCATTTCTCTGATGATGAGTGAGGCTGAACACTTTTTTATGTGTCTGTTGGCTGCCCATTTATCTTCTTTTGAGAAGTGCCTATTCATGTCTTTTGCCCACTTTTTAATGGGGCTGTTTGTTTTTTTCTTTTCGGCGTGTTTGAGTTCCTTGTAGATCCTAGATGTTAGGCCTTTGTGAGATATATGGTTGGCAACTGTTTTTTTGCATTCTGTAGGCTGTCTCCTTGCTCTTTTGATGGTTACTTTTGCTTTGCATAAGCTCATTAGTTTGATGAGGTTCCACTTGTCTATCTTATTTCTTATGGTATGGGCACTTAGGGATTTGATCAGAAATTGCTTGCCAGTTCCAATTTCCATAAGGGTATCTCCTGCATTTTCTAAGATTCTTATAGTTTGAGGTTTTACATTTAGGTCTTTGATCCATTTAGAGTTAATTTTTGTGTATGGTGATAAACAGGGGTCCTGTTCAGTCTTCTGCATGTGATCAGCCAATTTTCTCAGCCAATTTTCTCAGCCCCATTTACTAAATAGGTTTTCCTCTCCTCAGTGGTTGTTGGTGGAGGCTTTTCAAAGATGAGTTGGTTGAGAAATTGAGGCTTTGCTTCCAGAATGTCTATCCTATTCCATTGGTCTATATGCCTATTCTTGTATCAATACCAGGCTGTTTTGATTGGTGTAGCTTTATAATAAAGTTTGAAGTCTAGAAGTGTGATACCTCCTGCTTTTTTTCTTTTGCTAAGGATTGTTTTGGCTGTTTGTGGTCATTTATGTTTCCACATGAATTTTTGTATTGTCATTTCCAGGTCTGAGAAGAATGATGTTGGTAATTTAATGGGTATTGCGTTGAATCTGTAGATTCCCTTTGGTAGGATGGACATCTTGCAGTGTTGACTCTTCCTATCCATGAGCATGCAATATTTTTTCATTTGTTTGTGTCTTCTTGGATTTCTTTGAGCAGTGTTTTGTGGTTCTCATTGTAAAGGTCTTTCACTTCTCTGGTTAGGAAGATGCTGAGGTATTTCATTTTTTTTGTGGCTATTGTGAATGAGTTTGTGCTTTTTATTTGGTTCTCTGCCTGCTTGTTGTTGGTGTATAAGAATGCAACTGTCTTTTGCACATTTATTTTGTACCCTGAGACTTTGCCAAAGTCCTTTATCAGTGCAAGCAGGTTTCTGACAGATTCTTTTGTATTTTTGAGGATAGGATCATATCGTTAGTAAAGAGGGATAACTTGACTTCCTCTTTTCCTACTTGGACATCCCTGATTTCCTTCTTTTGTGTAATTGCCCTAGCTAGGACTACCAACACAATGTTGAACAAGAGGGGTGAGAGTCGGCAGCCTTGTCTTGTTCCAGTTTTCAGGGGAAATATTTCTAGTTTCTGTCCATTTAGCAATATGTTAGCTGTGGGTTTAACTTAGATGGCTCTCACCATTTTGAGGTATATTCGTTCTATACCTAGGTGTTTGAGGGTTTTAATCAAGAAGGGATGTTGGATTTTATCAAAAGCTTTTTCTGCATCTAATTATACAATCATGTGGTTCTTGATGCATTTAATTACATTTATGGTCTTGCGAATGTTGAACCAGCCCTGTATTTGGGGAAAGCCTACCTGGTCATGGTGGAAGATATTTGAGATGTGTTTTTGGATTCAATTTGCTGGAATCTTGTTGAGGAGTTTTACATCTATGTTCATAAGGGATATTGACCTGTAGTTCTCTTTTTTTTGTTGAACCTTTACCATAGATATCAGTGTGAGGTTAGCTTCAAAAAATGATTTGGGGAGAATTCCATCTTTCTCAATTGCCTGGAACACTTTCAATAGGATTGGTGTCTGCTCCTCCTTATACATTTTGTAGAATTCTGCTGGAAAGTCATCTGGTTCAGGACTTTTTTTTGTAGGTAGTTTTCTTATGACAGAGTCAATTTTTTGTGCTGTTATTGGTCTATTTAGTGTCTCAATGTCTTCTTGTTTTAACCTGGGGAGGTTGTGTAATGTCAAAAAAATTCTCCATTTCATTTAGGTTATTAAGTTTGTTTACATATAGGTGTACCTAGTAATTTCTGATAATCTTTTGTATTTCTTCAGAGTCAGTTGTGATTTGATCTTTTGTATTTCTGATTGAATTTATTTGGACTTTTTCTCTCTTTTTCTTGGTCATTCTGGCTGGGGGGGTCCATCAATCTTGTTAATTCTTTCAAAGAACCAGCTTTTTGTTTTGTTGATGTTTTCTGTGATATTTTTGTCTTCTATGTCCCATATTTGGGCTCTTATTTTGATGATTTGGGTTCTTCTGCTAAAGTTAGGGATTTGGTGGACTTCTCTTTCTAGTTCCATTAGGTGATTTGTTAGGCTCTCAACTTGTGATCTTTCCATTTTCTTTTCTTTTTTTTTTTGAGTTGGAGTCTTACTCTGTTGCCGCCCAGACTGGAGTGCAGTGGCCACTCCCAGCCACCACAGCCTCGACCTGCTGGGCTCCAGCGATCCTTCCACCTCAGCCTTCCGAGTAACTGGAATTATAGGCATGCGCTACCACGCCCGGCTGATTTTTTGATTTATTGTAGGTCTTGCTGCCCAGGCGGGTCTCGAACCTGCAGGCTCAGGCAATCCACTCACCTCAGCCTCCCAAAGGCGCGGGATTACAGGCTGAGCCACCGAGCCTGGCTTCATTTTCTTGGTATGTGCTCATAAAGATGTAATTTCCCCTCTTGGAACTGTTTTCATGGCATTCCAGGGGTTTTGGTAAAATGGTTCTTCATTTTCATTTGTTTCCAGGAACCTTTTAATTTCTGTTTTGATTTCAGTATTGATCCAGTAGTGGTTCAGCACCATGCTTTTTAGTGTCCATGTCTTTGTGGAATTTGGGGGAATTTTGTTGGTGTTGATATTTATTTTTATTCCACTGTTGTCTGAGAAGGTGCATGGTAATATTTCAACCTTATTGAATTTGTTTATGCTTGATTTATGGCCAAGAATGTGTGTTCACATATTCTTGGGGTACTTTCGATGTGGTGATGAGTAGAATGTATATTCTGTGATTGTTGGGTAGAATAATCTGTAGGTATCTATTAAGTCAATTTGTTGAGTGTCAAGTTTAGGTCCTGCATTTCCTTGTTTATTTTTTGTCTCGATAGTCTATCTAGGGCTGTTAGTGGGGTATTCAAGTCCCCTGCTGTAATAGTGTTACAGTCAATATCTTTTAAAAATTTTGCTTATTAGTTACTTTATCAATGCTGGTGCTCCTGTATTGGGTGCATATATGCTTAGGGTAGATATTTCTTGCTCATGGATTGAACCTTTTATCATTATGTAGTGCCCTTTTGTATCTTTTAAAATTTTTGATAGTTTAAACGTTGTTTTGTCTGATATTGAGTTTCTGACTCCTGCCTTCTTTTGTGATCCATTTGCCTGGAAACTCATTTTCCATTCTTTAACTTTGAGTCTGTGTGCATCTCTTGTGTTGAGATGAGTTTCCTGTGTGCAGCAAATAATCGGGTCATGGTTTCTTATCAAGTTTGCCATTCTGTATCTTTTCAGTGGTGCATTTAGTCCATTCACAATCAGACTGATTATTGAAAAGTGATTGTTTATCCCTGTCATGAGGTTCTTATGAAGTTATTTTCTTTGTTTGCTTATTTTCTTTTGACCTTGGGATTGATGTATGTGTGTGTTTTCAAGTTTGTTATTGTGCTGTATTCTCTGTTGATTCTGTGCTCTGCTAGTCTCTTGAGAAGTGTGTGGTCATTCTTTGTTTTTCTTTCTTCTGTGCTTAATAGTTTTTTAAGTGTCTCCTGTAGAGCTGGTCTGGAAGCTGCATAATCTCTTAGGAATTGGATGTCTGGGAAGGATTTTAATTCTCCATCACTGATGAAACTCAGCTTAGCTGGACAGGATTCTTGGTTGAAATTGTTTATCTTTGAGGACTTTGAATATTGGACTCCAGTCCCTTCTTGCTTGTAGTATTTCTGCTGATAGGTCTGCTGCTATTCTGATTGGTTTTTCCTGGTAGGTAGTCTGACTTTTCTCTCCTGCTGACTTTAGGATTTTCTCTTTTGTGCCTCTTTTCTGTAGGCGAGCTACTTTGTGTCTAGGGGTTGGTCTTCTCATTTGATGTCTTCTGGGGGGTTCTCTGCATCTCTTGTGTTTGGCTGATCACATCTCTGTTGAGATGGGGAAAATTTTCTTGGATTATCACCTGGAATACTTGTTCCAAGGTGTTCTCCATTTCCCTTTCTTCTTCTGGGACACCAATCAGGCCTAGGTTTGGCCTCTTGATATAATTACACATCTCTTGTAGTCTTTGTCCTTTCTTTCTGAGTTTTCTTTCTTTCTTTTTTTTTACAGATTGGGTTAATTCCATGTTCTGGTCTTTAAGTTCTGAGATTCTTTCTTCAGCTAGATTAATTCTGCTTTCCATGCTTGTCATCTTGTT